>NW_021628966.1:0-35023 GCF_002157705.1 Plasmodium gonderi
TTAAGAACTATATTTAAATGCGTAATAACTAGTTATAATCATAAATAACGACGTAATATGTAGAAATATATGGAAATTCTAAATAGTGCCTTTAGAAAATATATATATTTGAATACAATATTTAAATTTATACAGCACATTAGTATATTATAATGAAAATTAACGTAAATAACCATATGCATAAAACTGAATATATATAATTATGTTAAAAAAACATTTAACATCATCTACATCATACATTAAATATAGACAAAAATAAGAAAATTGTATACATTAATTTTACATTTATATATATTGTCCTACATGTGTATGTTGTTATCATATATAATTTTATTGTAATCATATGTAAGATTGACAATACAATGAAAAAGAAAAAATTATAATGATGCATGCAATCTTACAATTTTATGGAATCATTAAAGTGTGATAAGTATAAAACATAATGCCATTAGGAGTAAATGAAAAACATTAAAAATATATATTAATGTCTAAAATAACGTAATAAAAAATACAGAAAAATGATTATTCAATGGGCATAGATCATTTCTAAAATATTTTGAGTGTAAGCATAAATTGTGAATATATTTTATAAATATATTTATTGTTAAAATTCTTTTATTTCTACTTAACTATTGAAAATATATAGTGGTTTTAATAATATTATATATTTTTCCTATGTACATTAAACTCATTTCGTAGTCATATTATTATTATATTAATGTAATAAATATTTTCCATCATCTAATTTATATTAAAATTGATAATTTTATCTTTATGTTTAGCAATGAATATTTATTTAACTAAGCATATATTTAAATTTTATTTTTATATAAGAATATATGTTTTTTTTAGCTCATACATAATTCGATTTTATAGCAGTTTATTCATAATTGAGATATATCATAATATTTATTATTATATATAATTTCTTTCCTATAATATATTATTATATAAAGGAAAGGATTTAATTTAATTTCGATAGTTCTATTTACTTTTGTACAGTAAATTTAATGTATATAAATAATATACATTTTTTCCCTATTATTTCTTATAATTAAAGTTACACTTATTTTTCTTTAAACATGAAATAAATTGTAATTCCTAGAGTACCATTTACTAAAGTTTACAAAATGTGATTTTAAGTATATATAATATAATAATTTCGAATTCCATTAAAACTCTTAAAAAACATGTATGATTTTTTTAATGTTGTACAAACATTATGATTACACAAATGAATATGCCGAAACATAAAATGAAATTTGAATAAATATTTGCATTAAAAATAATACAAGAAATAATTCTGTAGAAAAAGAACAAAAAAAAAAAAATCCAAATAAAATATAAAAAATATATGGTGTATTTTGTGCCCTTATATTAATAAACTCATACGTAATTAAATGAATATGTAAATATCATATGCCTATGAACAAGTCTTTTTAGTATGAGTACATATTTTAAGAATTATAAAACATAATTATTTAGTAAATAATTATAAATATAATTATTATTAAATAATAATATAGCATGAATTAAATAGACATATACAATATATTTTTATATACTATGATAATGAGGATTTATGTTTTACATATGCATGCCTACTTTATAATGTATAGTATATTATATTTTATATATGATATAGTGCTTTATAATGTAGAAAGTAATTATTCATGCGTCTTACAGTACATTATAACAATGATAATACTATATACATGTATCTTATATTTATTCACTCTCTATAATATTGTCGAATAATTTCTTTTAGTTTTATTAGAGTTTCATTTAAGATTACATGATTTTATTCAATAATTTATATAAATTATGTCTTTATTAAATGAAATATTGAATTTTTTTTATAATATTTTTAGATGAAAATGTAACTAAATTTCTTACATCTTTTTTATGAGGTTTAAAACAAATATATTTATAATATTATATATTTATATAAAAAAATTAGGGAGAAAGGAATAGTATATTATTTCCGCTTCCTCTTGATATTGTGCTGAATATTTCAGATCCTTGATAATAATTCCTTTCTTCATCTATATTATTCCACCGATTTCTTTTACTTTTTATTATACTGTGCCACCATGAACCCAATATCGTAAACTAATTCATAAAAAAAAAAAATTTGTATTATATTTATGTTTTATTAAGAAAAATTTTAGATACATCGTCAGAAAATTGTCTAATAATATCAATATATTAAAATAATTCCATAATTAACCTTATATAAAACAAATAAGAAAAGGGATATTATGAATGTTATAAAAAGTGTAATTATAATGACAAATGAGCTATTATTTCTGCAAGAGGGTATTTTTACAAATTGTATAATTTCATTAGACTTAGTTTCGAATTTTTCATTATAGCGTTTTACTATTTTTATCGATTTTCTAAAAATGTTTTCATTATCATATATTGTATTATAGATATCATGCAATTCTATAAATTTTTCATAATCTTCTTCTTTAATTAGTATATTAGAATTTTTGCATATATTCACTTTAAGAAATGGTGATTCTTTAAATATTAAGATCAACTGATCATAAAGATTTTTAATATCTTCAATTAGTACTATGTTATTCTTTTTAAAAAGGAGCTCATATAACCAATAATAAAAATATTCACAACCGGCATTATTTAGGTTTTCATCATTATTATTATTAATTGAGCCCAAATATTCCATAGCTTGGATACATATATTTTGAGGTTTATAAGAATTATTATTTAAGATATTTCCTATTTTGTTTTTATATTCTTCTCTTAAACAATGTTTTTCCCAAATACTGTATTCATTGTAATTTTTATCGATTATTTCCTTTTGTTTTTCATCTATAATTTCTTTACACTTGTGAAAATATTCTACAAGTTCATACTAGAAACAATAAAGAATTAGCACCAACATAATATGTACAACATATTGACGTTTTTTTTATAATATTTTTTCATAATTTTATATACAAACATAATTATATTGAAATTATTACAATCACACTTACAATAGATTTCCCCATTTCATATGATATTATATTTTATTGGAGTATAACTAAATAAAATAATGAAATTTATGAAAAATCATACATTCAATTATAAAAATAAGGATAAAGAATATAAAAAACCAAAAGATTATTGCTTTAATAAATTATATAATTTACATCAAAATATCATATAATCATTTTACGCTAGTTATAATAAGTACAAAAATACAATAATATTCAGGTGTCTTATACAATATAATTTCTTAATTATTTTACCATATATAATGAAATATATTTTTTTCAAAAGTGTTTTAAAAAAATAATAAGAATATAAGATTTTATTATATACCATTAAATGTATCTTCTATGCTACGCTTGTACAATTTTACTAATTCCCTAAAAAAACACAAATTAGTATAGAATTTTAATATGGGCTGTTTATTTGAATACATTCATAATTTATATATATATATATATCATACTTATTGTTGTTTTTATAGTAGTATAATTTAAAGAAAAAAAAAATTAACATAATAGAATAAATAGGAATTATAGTTTATGGATTATTATATTCATTTGTATTATATAAAAATAGATAAAATTATATTAAAATATAATATAATATTTAACAATATTTTTATGTAACAGGAATGCAGGAGATATGTTATTCATATAATATATTATAATTTTTATATAATTTTTAGGCACAAGACAAAATATTATTTAAAGCACATATGTAAAAATATTTGTATATATCAACTAGATATATTTTTAAAATGTTTATATTATAATAAATTTCTGTTGTTGTAAATATAGGATAATAAAAAAATTTCACATATATAAGAATGTAATGTAAGAAGTATTATGGGGTATAATATTTTCCATATCTTTTCAATTTTAATAATTCTAATATTTTATTATTTCATTATAAATTATATGGACGTTTATAATTACAATTATTACAAATGTCATATCATATGAATTGTAAAATTCCTTGTATACATTTATTGTTTTAATTGCGTCTAATTCAAGAACATATTTCCTCTTATGTATTTTGTTATATTTAATATTTTTGTTTATGTCATTTACATAAATTAAGGTTATTACTCATAATTATTACAAATGAAACATTTATCATTTGAAACAAAATAATACATATAGTATATATTGCATTATAAATGTAAAAAATTAGGTATATGTTTTAATTTTATTCTTATTCATGATTGTAATATAATTAATAGTATTTAAAATCTTTATTTTTCTTCTACCATTATTTAATCAAATAAAATTGGATATATCTCATAAAATATATTGAAAGTATAATTTTTCAATGTAAGATGTAATAATATTTAATAAATATTATATGATTTTTTTTAAAATAATAATCGAATGAATAAAACTTATTAATTTTTAGCGTAAATATATGAAGAATATTATATAATTGAGAATTATGATATTATCTGAGCTCTAAAATAATTAAAAAATCTTTGTTAGCATAATTATAAATATTACTCATTACAGTTAATTGCATGTAAAATATATTTTGATCTTCGTTATCATGTTATTAATGTTTCTAGATTATTATATTTAACAAAAATAATATATCATGCATTATTTTTTTTATTATTTCACTAATTAATATCATTACAGGTTCTTAAGAATTGTTTTATATCAGTGAATTATATAGTCTTGTTGACAACCAGCGTATTAAACAAATAAGTTAACTTATACAATATCCTTAATAATAAATATAAACGTAAAAAATGTCGATATATAATTTATTTAACATGTGCTATGTGTTACATTATTCATGCAAACTATTACATGAAGTACTACATAAATAAATAATATAAAATACAATAATATTTATACCTATTATATATTTATCAAATGCATAAAAAAATTATTCATTTGAGATGATGAATCCTTCATATATATATTAACACTCATTATCATGCTTAAAAAAGTTACATATTGAACATGATATTTATTATTTTATATATATTCTTTTAAATTATATTATGTATTATTAATATTTATAAAAATTAGTATGATATGTGTAGCAACCTATCTTATTTTTTTTAAAAAATTTTTAAAGAAAATGAAACAAGATTTATCTATTTTTGTTAACTGTCTTCATAGAATTGGGATATAATTTAGTATCACTTTTTTTTTCTTTCATTTTATATCTTTCCTAGAGCTAATACATATGATTTAATAACTATAAAATATAAGCGTATAATTAAAATTTTATGTAATATTCCAAAAAATCATGTAAAATGAAATAAAAATATCAATACAATATAATATAATATTTATTTATAAATAACATATATAGGAGTTATAAAAAAAAAAAAAAAAATTAATATTAAATGTTATACGAACAATGCCCATAAATGTAGAAATAATATATTTTTCTTTATCCTTGTACACAATAGAATATAATGTATTTTTTTAATTGTAGATTTGTGTTCGGTGATAAATTAATTTTATATTATTACGTATGTAAATCTAAAGCATATTTTTATTCTATTCATAGATAATTAATTTATCTGATAATTTCCTACTATATAAGAAATATTTATAACAAATATTATCAGATTCAAAAAACAGGCTATGAATTTATTCATAATCACCCTATTACATATTTCAGTATTTTTATACAATTTTTTAGTGCAATATGAAATATGGCTATATTTTTCATTATATATTATAATATTTTAATACATGATAAGATATTTTAGTAGTATTAAAAGAGATCATATTAAATAAAATTTTTAAATGTATGCTAAATCTTTCAATTGTAGGATTCATAAAATTAGAAAAAAAAAAACTAATATTTAAGATTTTTTATAATATACCATATTATTTACAGTTATGTTTGTGTAAAAATGTGTTAAGCTTCATATTTATCATATTTATGTGTAATTAATTGAAATAATAATTGAACCAAGAATGGTTCATACTTTTTATCATTAATAAAAATGCAATACATGATTCAAATGAATTTAATATAGACATTCATCACTCCATATCGTCAATAAAAGGATAAATAATAGTAATTATGCTTTATACAAGTATGTTTATGTATGATTGTTTCCCATATATTAAACCTTTCGTTGCATCAATATATACATACCAAAACAAAAATTTCTGTAAAATATAATACAGCTTGAATAACTTATACAATGGTTTACATTGAAATATTAGAAAATTAAAAAAATAAAAAAAACATAACAGAATATGTTTTCAATTATATTCAGAATAATGTGAATATGCTTAAATTCTTTTAATTATATATTACGTTTTAAACAAATTAAACTTGCAATGCATTAATAATAATAATAAATATGTGATAAAATATAATTAAATAAAAATTTATATATAGAATTTTAATAACACTTTAAAAAAACTAGTATAAACAGTTAAACCTGATATTATATTAATTACACTAACATATATTATGTTAATTGTGTTGTGAAAAACATAACAATTGCAAATATATACGAAGCAGAAGAGATTAATGCAGGGTTCCATAATTTTGGATATTAAACAAAATGCCTTTTTAAAAAAAAAAATCTTATTGAAGAAACTGTAACTAAAATTATATCATTTGTTATTGAAATATTCCTAAATATTAACAACCAACACCTTTTTTGAGCGATATCCTTGTTCTCTTATTGTTAATTTCTAATTAATAGAAATTTTAACATTTAAAAAAATATGTATTCTTCTCTTTCTCAGTGTTATAATTTTAGTTAGATATATTAATGAAAGAACTATTTAAAACATAATAATAATATAAGTTAATACAGTGACTTTGGTGTATAGCGTGATAATGTTTTCTATAATTTATTATACGGAATAAATTATAATATGTCCTATAAGAAGTAGGGATTTTATAAAATTTTTCTTTATTCATTTATATGAATGCAATTCATAATATAGATATGTACATTACATATATTGGATATATAAACATATGTGCGTAGCACATAATAATATGTCTTTATTAATTATCAAATATGAATCTTCTTTTGTTATATATTAAAAATTAATTTATTATTTTATATTTAAATATAAAAACAATATATCGCGGTACATTTATTTTAATGAAATATTTGCGTGATTGCCTTAAAAACAATAATCTTATTAAAATTTTAAAGCATTCTAATGACGCTTGAAAAACAAATTACTTCTCATATATGGATGATATTATATCAATGTGTGCATGTTATTTATATGGATTGTTCACATTGTTTACGGATTTATATTTGGATACAATTCAAGAAACTTGCGTAAATAAAGATTGTTTTCATATATAATATTGAAGTAAATGGTTTGCAAAAAAGAATTCTGTTCACATAATCAAAAAAAATAAAAGAATTAGTAGCAATTAAACATGATATTATACATTTAAAATATATATAGAATCCGCACATGCTATATCATGTGTTAAATTCTATTATATATAATTACAAATATTAAGGGGTAATTTTTTTTTTATTCTCTATGTAAATTAAGTAAAAAATGCATATATCACATGATTTTGTTGTATTTGTAGCATAAATAATTGTTTATTTCACAGTAATATTTTATATATTGTGCATTATCATTTTCCAACTTAGATTAAAACATTAGAATAATATTTTTATTGGACTGAAAATTAAGAAGTGTAAATGTGTCATTTTTTTATTTGGTAAAATTTTAATAACAAATACAACAGAAATTACAACAAGCTATAAGTCTTCTAAAAAATTAAAAAATTTTATGGTCTTTATTTCTACATGAAAAAATAATTTATAACTAATACATAAGAGTATATTGCACACTTTAAATACGCATCTAGAATTATAAAAATATATTATACATTGAATATGAGTTATCATAAATAAAAAAATGTCTGTGATAAAAAGTTGCAAAAAGAAATGTTTTGTACTTTGTATCATTTAATAATATTTTCACTAAAACTTTTGTTATTTTTTCTTATTTACTGTATTATTTTAAAAATAATATCCTTACATATTTTTTATTTTCATTGTGCATATCTATTTTATAAGACCCTTTTACTTATATGATTTTTTGTTATACTTAATTTTTAATAGCCTCTTTGAATTATGTGTACTATCGCAGGATATTATATAAACTTTTATCAATTTATGATATTAACTTATAGTTCATAAAAAAAAAATTTTTTATATTACAAGCATCCTTTGATTACAAGAATTTTATACTAGCAAGTATACATTATTATTGTAAAAGTATTATCCTATATAAATAGCATAATATATATGATGATTCAAAAAATGTGAAATATAATGAAAAGTCTCATTGTAATAAAAATGTTAAGAAATACAATTTTATTTTTTTTATTTAACACTACTCTATAATTCTTTTTTTATATATTCTTGTTATTTAAATATAACAGTAAATAAATTCATGACACCATATTAAAAACATAATCATTCCTAATGCCACATATAGCTTTGTTTTTTTTTAATGCTAAATCGAATATAACTATTATAGATATATATCATTTTCTTATACATAAATTATTATAATATTATAATTCAGTGTTCTAATTTCGATAAATATAATAAACTCCATAGAATAAGCGATAAAAAATGTAAAATAGATTAATAAATATATTGGCCTTTATGTAAAAGTGTTTTTTAATTAATTTTAACGAACCGCATATTAGATAAAGTTCTTTTCTATATTGTGCATATTTCGACAAATAAAAAAAGGTATTATTGTAAAACAATGAAAAGTATATTCACAATCGTTATGAAAATAGAGTAAATATAATATTTGCTCATTATATTTTGTAATCAATATAGTCAAAGCATGGTCGTTGGTTATATATATAGAGCTCAAATTCATTTGTTGATTTAGATAAAGGATTAATTAACACATATTTTTTTTGATATATTTTTATATATACATGAATCTTGAAGAATTGGGGAATAATAATAAATTATAATGATATATGTTTGAAAAATGTACTACAGAATATTAGCATGACATAAAATATTCACAACATTTTTTTACTAATTAGTTAACTATAATTTTAGAACTAATGAAAAATTGATACATTTTTTTAAATATATAAAAAAGTATTAATTAGTTTTAATGGAAATTAAATCAAAAATATATGTAATTATGTTAAATTTTTATCTTTTATTAGTGAATATTATAAAGAATATTTTTTTTTTTCATTTATAAAATAATATGAGATAGCACATTTATTATTTATATATAATAAGCTATTTTATAAAAATTTCTATTAAATTTGCACTGTTAAATTTACTGATATGTCTATAAAAAAATACTAAAATTATAATGAATTATTATGAAACAAAAAGTATTAATGTATATAATTCATTTCAGACATTATATAATATATGATATATGCGGGGTAAAAAATTTATAAAAATAGCATTATCGTAAAATACAAAATATTTATATATTCTATGACAAATATATTAATGTGTTACATATTGGTAAAATATTATATAATGTTAATATGTCGATTAATTTAGGAAAATTTGATGTTCTTAGTGAAATCATAAAATGAATTATATAAAATTAATATTTATACCAATAATAGTGAAAAGTAATATATTATATGTATAGTAGATAATTAAATAGCAGTTTTATTGAAATTATTTTCCAAGTAAATATTACATAACTTTTTTTTAATGAGTAAAATTATAATTATAGGTTTCTAATAAAGCAAATATTAATACAATATGCTTAACCAATAATTTGTAATTATAAAAATTAAATTTTTTAATATAATAAATGAATTTACATAAAATATCCATTATATATATATATATGAATTCATACAATGATATAAAATTATCAAATTAAAATGAAAATATAAAATATGATTAATGTAATTGTACGTTAAAAATTCTTCCTGCATACAATATTAAATATAAATCAATACATAATTATCAAATGTACCATATAAAATTAAATATATATTATGTTGATTTATTAATACAAATAAATATATAAATAATTAATTTTTGGTAAACATTAAATTAATTTTAATATAACTTTATGTACAATATTCATAAAATAATATATTGCGTTTATGCACATTTTATGTATATAAAAAAAAAAAACAATAAATAATAAATATGTCATTATACTCATTAATAATGCATTATAATATTTTTATTGTAATATATTATATTAAAATGTTTGTTTGGTTATAAAGCATATTTTTACTATTTAATATATTTATTTATTTAAATATGTGGAATTTAACCTAGAATATTTATTTTATTTCCATTACATTGTATGAAATATTTTGAATAAATATGTTATATAGAATATTATATAATTTTTTGCTTCTTTATAAATAAAATTACAAAGTTATCCTTACTACATACATTCATTTTTTACAAGTTTGTTTATATTTTTCAAAATTGAACATTTCCTACTTAATTTATTCTAGATTAATTATAAGATATTAGATTCTGTAAAAGATAAACTTTATTTTTTTTCATATGTTATCATTTTTTCTAAAAAGATGGTAATCATGAAGTGTAATTAAGTGAATGAAAACATAATTTTTTTTTGTTTTTTTTAGTATACCTTACGTTTTTATTTTTATTAGGGGCATATAAACAGTTTAATGAAGTGTTATGTTATTAATTTTTTCTAACAATTGTAGATTTTCTTATTATAATTTTTACATTCTTATTTTTTATAGAATGTTCTTACTGTATTATATTATTTAAACCATATGATTATTATATTTATTTTATAATATCACTGGCAAATACATAGAAAGGAAATATAATCTAGATAGTCAACTGAATATAAATATGAACAGGTTGTTAGGAAAATCCAAGTTTAAAAAAAAAATTGAACAAAATGTTTTAAATATAAAAGATTCTGTACAAGGAATGAATAATAAGATAAGAAATGAGAAAAAGGATGGAAAAACATATGAAGAAGTAAAAAAGGAGGAAAATTATGATTTAGATTATTATATGATAAGTTATAAGTATAGATATTCTAAAAGTATAAGATTAGGAAATTTGTAATTTTATTGTGAATATAAGATATTTAATAATATTTTTAATGTATATAAACTTGCATATAGAAAAGATATGACAAGAAGTAAATTTAAAAATGAAATATTTAAAAAGTATAAAATGCATATATTTTTTTAAATAATTTTTTTTTACTTAATCTCTTTATGAATATTTATTTTGCATCTGATAAATGGAACAATACAGTTTTTTGGTGATAGGTCGATCTATGAAAATCGGCAAACAGTAGTTAAACACTTGATACCAATTCTAGGTGACAAATTCGGATATGCCATACCATTTATACTAACATTAGGAACTATATGTATTTTTATAAAAATTATAAAATGTGAAAAAATAAAATCGAAAAATGTTTAAATGACTGCAAAGAAATATTTTAATTTATTTATATAGATTAATAGGTGTAATTTTCTTACTTTTATAATGTGTAATATAAGAATATATTTCTCGTATACTTGTTCATACATTATGCACACTATGTTTGTTCGAATTAATCCTTGTATTAAATTGTAGTAATATTTACTTTAACATGATTTATTCATATATTTTTGTATGAACATACTAAATTTAGTGCGAATTGGTAACTTATTTTTATATATGTAATTCTACAATATTTTTGTAAAACATATAGTTTGTAATTTTATAGAGCGTAAGATTCCAAGTAAAATATATTTATTATATGTATAGTACATTTAATAAACTGCGTATCTTTTATTTAATATTTCAGTATAAATTTTTAATTAATATTAAAATTGTTATTTAATATTTGTGAAATATATGAGAAACATTTCTGAAACCTTTGTGATATATGAAATATTTATGAAATATATGTGAACTATATATTTTTCCTTTATTCTCATTACGTAACTACAAGTGTATATGTAATTTTGTGATTACTACTATATTCAGAATAAATAATATTTGTAACCAAATAATTATAATAATTAAATATGACATTTTTTTTTTATTCTATTATTTTATTAGGTTTTATTGTAACATAAAATATATATATAATACTATTGATACAAAAAATAGTTATTTAGTTTAAAAATTTTAGATAATACATTAATCAAATAAATATATACTATTTTTATAACACGTGCATGATTTAGAACAAAATATATAGTATTTAGATTATACACTTGAGGCACAATTTCTAATCGGTATTTTTATATTATATATTGTGCAAAAGGAATACAGAGCCTGTTTATTTGCTAATCATATAAATTTTTATATTTCAAAGATTTACATGGAAAATAGAAAGTAAAATAAAATATTTATTAAATTATTATTATAGAACATATATTATTATTAACCTAAATATTAACTCTTTTATTTTTACTCTTAATAATCTTTTTTTTTTTTTTTTTCATTATTTCACTCAATATCAAATTTGTTACAATTAATAATGAATAATTTATAGTGAGTATTTAATTTATGTTAATGTAAAAATCTTGGATATTAATTATGTGCCATAATATCTATTTATTTAGGTCATACGTGCGGATATCTAATCTAAATGTTTTATTTAAAATAATAATATAATTATTTTAACAATATATAAATATAAACATGGATGAGATTACATTGAATATAGCAGTAATTTTACGACAGTTTCGGTAACTGAAAATTTCCTTATACTATAACTATCTACTGGAAATGAATAAATAGAATAAATCTCAAAATAACATCTTTTTTTCTTTTTTTTTACATTTATGTAACAATAATTGTAATTTCAGAAATTGACACATTATAAATGTCAAAAAAAAAAAATTGTGTAATATAGAATAAAAAAAAAAAAAATTTTAGAAAAAAAAACGTAATATACATTTGAGCTGATAAAATGTTTAAAAGGTATTATAAAATAAAACAAGGAAAGTAGGAAATATAAATTTGTAGAATTATTTTAAAATAAAAATACTTTGAATATTATATTTTTTTATTTTCACCATAATCTATTGATATAATTGAATGTTGTATGGGACATAATGTTATTTCCTATTTATAAATATTATAGAATATAATTTAAAATTATATAATTATTAGCCTTATGCTTTAAAAAATTTCTCCTTGTAAATCTTATAATTTATCTTAGCTTAGTATTGCATATGTTCTTAATATGTATAAATAAAACATGATATATTATATATAATTGTTTTTTGGAGAATTTATATTCGAAGAATTTTAAATATATTTTAAAAATAGAATAGAGTGCCTACGTTGTAAAAAAATAAAAAGCATAAATATATTTAGAGGTATTCAAAAAATGTATTAAATAAAATGGGTAAAAATAAAAAATGTATAGTGATGAAGGTATATGCTTTCGTATATTCTTTTTTATCATTGAGCATATAGGTATAAGGTTTTTCTTTTAAACATCCGATTACTATTCTTTTTTATAATGTTCAAATTTTCCCTATTCTCGCGTTTACGGGAATATTGAATTATGGTGTATTAATAACAATTAGTCAATTTAATACTTTTTTCATATATCTACAACTCCATATTTCAGCTATATATAATATATATGAAAGGTTATCCTTACATCAATTTCATAATTTTTTATATAATTATAGAATCTCATTTCCTCATAACTTTTACCAAAAGGAATAACAAAAATATTTATATATTATATACATGGAAAAATATACTTATATTATTTAACATATGTCATATTTCCCATTTTACAATTAATTCAGCTTTTGTAAACTTAAGAGTTTTAAAAATAAAATTCAAAATGTCCCTTTAACTTAAGCATTTCGAAATATGTAAAAGCGTAGTATAGAAATTAAATTAAAATTTACATTGTTTAAACAGTATTCAGATAATAACAAAATACAACCAAACAATAACATTAATAAACATACATTACAAAAAAACATAATATATGTGTAAAATGAACTTCATAATATGTTCACATACCTTGTAAAAAGAAAAATAATAGAACAACACCTTATTTTTCCTAGATTCACAATTAATAAGTTAGATGTATGTTATTAAATACATAACGCCTATTAATATTAATACATACACATATATTATAATTATATGAAATTGAATGTTTAAAAATCCAATATTTAATATATATGTGCATAAATATTTTTACTGTAAAAACTATAGAATATACTAGAAAGTAAAAATCTATAAACATATATGCCAAAATCAATACTAAATTACACATAAACATAATGAAATACAAATAGGAAGTATAAAAAATTGAATGTTATACATCGATTATTTATATATGGATGTGCAAATTTTTATGAATTTCTATAATTATTTTATTTTTATTAATACTACTTAAAATATATAATGTTTTATATTATATACAAAATAAATAGCTGTATTAATAATAGTTTTTTAATTAAAACATTTATTACAAGTAAACGTACTTTTATATACATCATATTTTTTTTTCCTTATAATAAAATTTTCATTAAAATCACTGAAATAAAAAACAAAATCATAGATAAATATACAAATAGTAAAAAGTAAAGTATATAAATTAATGATTATTTTATTATAATTTATATCAGTTTAAATATCGAAGTATTTATCTTTATATGTAACAAATAAAAATCGAAAATTTGAACTCATATATTCACGATAATATTATAGTAATATAGCAATAATATACTAAACATTAATATAAGAAATTTGTGTATATAACATATATTCATACATTTTTATCATATAATATATTTTCTATTGTTCTTCTTCAGTTAAAAATAATATAAGTAATAAAAAAGAAAAGTTATTTTTAACCCCAAATAATAATATACTAATAAATTAACAATAAATAATAAGACATAATAATAAATACACGTATTGAACAATAAATCTTATTCTGATTTATTTCATATTTTGTTATTAGCATTTATATAATTTTTACAATATTTTTATGCTTATTGAAGGCATAAAGATCTTGTAATTTAAGAAGAAAACAAATTTTTATAATTTATATGTTGATTTTTAAATTACTCTTTCATTATTCCAAAAAAAAATAATTCTTTTGTTAGATGAATACATTTATACCGCAATATATATCGGGATAATGATAATTATAACAAAAATATTCTTTTGCGAGCCATAAATAGAAAAATTATATATTACTGTTTGTTACATTAAATCTTTTCGACGATTCTATATCTTCATGAATCGAGTAATCTTCTATTATATTCTTACCCATTATAATATTACGTGTTCTTTTAGAATTCCCTAGTAATTTTTTTTTTAATAAATACCTAACCGGAGTAAACTAATGAAAATTTGGTATATATAGTATTTATTTTATCTATAGTATTTGTAGGAACTATTTAAGTATTAATAAAATTTATTTAATATAATGTGATACATATATATTTTTTTTTCATATTTATAATTACTTTCAACAGTATAATAGAAAAAACTATAATTCCTATAATTATAGGAGCAGCGACCATACTTGAAGAAGAAGCTGAATGGATATTTGAAATTTTATATTCTAAATTTTGTTCATCAAAAACCATATGTTCGTATAGCTCTATATTTTTATGTGTCCCTTTTCCATTTTCTGTAATATTAGATTTATTTTCCCATGGAGTACATGACAATTCAGATATTAAAAAGTAGTTATTTCTCCTAAAAAAGGTAATAAAAAGACTACAATATGAATAATGCTTAATATTGGGTATGCAGTTCCTCCTTATGGTCTTATATACTTTCGCATATTTTAGAAGAAGATTCCTGTAATCCATATTACAAAACGATTCATGTTTGTCTAAATCATTTTGGATATGATCGTAATCTTTAGAATAATCAAATAAAGTCTTCATATCCGTGAAATTTTCTTTCATTATATTATAATTATTATATTTATCAAAATCACATATGGGTTTACCATTATTATTTTGCAGAATATGATTAATCGTCGATATAACAGTATAAATCAAATGAGTTTCTGTTATATTTTTATATAATAAATCATATAACCAAAAGTACAGGTAATCACAATCATCTGTCTGAAGCCTTTCTTCTGATTCAATTTTATATACGTGACATAAGGCTTTAACTATTTTTTCATAGACACTTTCAATCCACAAATTTTTTTGTTTAAGTCTCATTAAACTTGTTTGAATAGTAGAGCTTTTGCAATTATCAGATGCATTATCGAAACTAGCATACTTTATTTTTGATGGTAATTTTTTGAGGTGTTCATCCTATATATTTAAAACATAAGGTTAAATACATATTTTTATTTGCGAAAAAAATAAAATAATTTTTTAAAATATATTATAAATATCCAAAATATAATTTAATTTACAACTCTGATTATTTGTATTTATTATTAAAATACATATTTATATGAAACAATTGAATAATACATGTAAAAAAAATTACTGTACTATATTATTTTTTTTAATAATAAAAATTTTACTGAAATATTATTTAAATAATAAACATAAATAAAAATATTTTTCTGTAATAACTTAATATAATGTTTCTATATAAAATAATGATATATTACACAAAATAATACATTAAATTAATTATTACTATTAATTTTCTAATTTTAAATCATTACAAGGTGCTTTAATATTTATTTTTTTGAGAATATTAATTTATATAGGCACATTATATCAATATAGAAAAACCACATAACTAATATAGTCTACAGTTCAGAAAATAAATTCATTCAATTGATTACACAAGATAATATATTAGCATTATATGTTTTTTTGCACATATATTATATATATATGGAGATGTAATTTTCATCTATTATAATTTTACTAAGTTATATATTTATTTGTCCATATAGGTATTTTAAAATGGGTAATGATTTCATGGATTGTCCAGAATCATATAAGAGGGTATGTTTACCTTTTTTATGAAATGATTCAAGAGAGACTTCTTATCATATAAATTTAATAATTATATTATATATATACAACAAACATTCTTTTTATTATGAAATATTATATACTTTACTTTTTTTCATTTTTCTCATTAAAATTCAGAAAAAAATATGCTATTCTTATTTTCATGAAAAGTTTAATACGTACCCTCGTGCAGTTAACATAGAACACGAGGAGTATTTAAATTATATTTACAAGTTCCCTGATCCTATTTTAAAATATGTAGCTTTATATTTTTATAATAATTATTCAATTGCCGAAAAATTTTTTAATAAAAAAGATCAAAAACGTCATAATGTAGCATGTGCTGTTATGAATAGATGGTTAAATCAACAAAAAAGTTTCTACACTCACTTTGGGAAGTGCCATGATAACACACGCTGGTGGGATATTTATATTGAACCATTATGGGAAAAGCTAGAAGAATATTATTCTGAAAGGGTATGTAAAAGATTTAATTCATATTATGATAAACCAGCAGCTGGTGTGATTTCCGATAAAAATGAATGTTACAAACGAGAACCTGAAGAATTTATTTGTTATGATGAATCAAATTATGATAATAGCACTCTTAAAACAAATTGTGCTAAACTTAGTATTTTATTCTCCTTGTGTAAAGATAACTCTCTACTTAAAGATAGCACACATAATTCAACCAAACCTGATTATTGTCCTAATGATTATAAATATGAAAAAATTAACTATACTTCTCTATTAAAAACTGAAAAATATTGTGATTGTCCAACACTAATGAGTAACATTTTTTTTCCAGTTTGTGTAACAATTTTAGGAACATTATTTCTTGCTTTCTTTCTACTCAATGTAATAATAAAATGTTAATGGTTTTTAAGGAAAATTCTATATAATTAATTAAAAATAATTTAATAATAAAATACTAGCATAAAACATACATAACAGAAGTAAACCTAAATACATATTTTTTGTTATTTAATAGTTCACACCTCTTGGGCGAATATTCTCAAATCGTGTTATAAATAAAAACAATTTAATTAAGTCTTTTAACGAAGAATTAGTATATGAACAACATGAAAGATCTAGAAATAATATTCCACATTCTAGAAAAAGATATAATATATATTAGCAATAAAAGAATGAGTAAATTTGCGTATACAATAATAAATGTGTATCTGTTAAATAAAGAGTTTATCCGGGGAAATATTTATAACAATAGAACATATTTAGAATAAATGAAGAATTATGCTCTAGTAGTAATGCTATTAAGTTAATGTGCTTTTATGAAGAAAAAACATAACATATTTAGTTATATTTTTATATTTTATATTAATTAATTATAACAATACGTTTATATAATTAATTATCATAATATGATTTAAATCGATATATAAGATAAATTTTTAAATAAATAAAATTTATATATCACAAGACAGAATTAATATAGTGATGTATCTCTTTTATATATATTTAAAATACTAATTCAACTGAAAATCCATATTTCTGCTACAAATGGAGAATGTTTTTATTGAATTACAAATTTATTATCATTTATTGGAAAAGAATTATTTAGGTTTTATATTTCATACATGTGAGTAAAAACATCCATGCTTATGGTTTAACATTTAGTGTTTATTGTATGTGAATAATAAAATGTTTATTTTTTTCATTAATATAATATTAGAGTCTCAATTCAATTATTTATATATGAATTATATCTAAGTAATACATGGAGCATTAAATAATTATTCAATGTCATGCAAACATTAATATATATACATGTCGCATAGCCACATTGGTCTATATATATATATTAATTATTTGTTTTTGTATTATCAAAATTTATATAAAATCATTTAAATAAAAATATTTTCATATATATATTATATAGAAAACATTTACTGCATTATATATTGGTTTATTCTAACTCAATAAAATAAATATTTTATTATTTATAATGTCTAATTATGTATTTGTTCGGTAAAACAATAGAACGCATTTATATACTATAATTTTTGGCATATAATTAGTTAAGATGAACAAATTACCTATTAATTTTCATTATATTATATATATTTTTTTATATATTGTTTTATACAATTATGCACATAACCACATCATTACTGTCATGAATATAAATATATATTAGACAGTTTGTATTTATGCATTTTTACTTAATCATATTTTTATATCTCCGCTGTACCCATAAATATTTATAATTTATGGATTGACAACTCTTAGATTTTTTTTTAATGTATAATGAATCATGTTTTTCATCATTTTGAATATTTTGATAATTTGTTTCCTTCACAATTGAGTTATTTGATGAGAAATTGTCTAAAATTAAATAATTATTTGAGCTATTAAATGAATGGTTATATGTATATATTTATCACTTTATTAATTTATTAGTTCAATTTCATAAATCACTATAAGAAGATTTGCTTATATAATGACCATTTAAACATATTTTATAAGTTTATTCTGCAATATATATTTGTTAACTTAAATTAGTGTATATATTATAAATTTTTTATAAGTGATTATAATAAATATTAAGTACATGCCTTCAGTAAATATTTTTTTACCGCTTTAGCTGAAAATTATCGTATATATAGCACCTCATATAAAAGTTAAAATATAATTTACTTGCTTTTTTTCTTATATTTATCTTTGAAATATGGTATATATAAAATAATTTTATATTGTACATATTTCTTGCAGATTAATAGTAAATAATATTATATGTAATTACATGCGTCTTTAGTGTGCATTTTTAAATTAGACCATAAATAATCATCAGATATATAAGAAAAAAATACGTAAAATTATATTTTAATTCTTAGTTTAAATAGAAATATATTTTCATATTGCTTATGTTATAAAAAAACATTATAGATTTCATTTTAAAAATATAATTCATAGGCAATAATTCCTATGATTCTGTTTGTTACATTAGCTATTTTAAGAAAATATGTATTAACAAGAATTCAAAAATTTATTTTATAAATATTTTTTTTTCTTTTTGTGTTTATGTTATCCTTCTGTTATTTGTAATACCTACATAGAATTTTAAACATTATAATGAATTTTATAATATTACAACATGCATATAATAATTCATATTCATATATGCTCACGTATAAACATATAAAATGTATAGGACCACTATTTGCACAAAATATTTATTCTTATGAGAATTTATATATTTTATAGTGCTATTTCATTGAATAAATTCATAGATACATATCTAAATAATATACCACTATTAATATATTACGAAAGACTTTATATTTAAAAATATATTACTAATAAATATTAGTATGTAGATATTGTATTCAGAAATTTGTGATAATATTATTTAGATTTATTAATTAATCAATATTTACTATATGATAACAAATATATTCTCTATTTTATAATAATATATAATAGTTTAATTCGTTACTGCTTATCTGCACACAAATAATTGGGGAAGAAATTCAAATGAAAACAAATATATATTACTTTTAATTACTTTTAATAATCATTTAATAAATATTGTATAAGGAGAAATTCTTTTAATTTCATGAATTTTTGGTATAAGATTTTTATATATGGGTTAAAAAATTACCAAAATATGATTAATAAGAATAGAGGAAAAAAAAACATATATTTTATTATTCCTAATATTATAATTTTTGAAAAATAAAATATTACATTCGATGTCTCTATATTGATTATCATCATAGTTATAACTATGTAAAAAATAAAATAAATGTCTTGTAAGTATAAAATTAAAAAACTTTGAATATAATTTTTCTGAAAGAAATAAATTATATATATTCTATTTTCATATTATTGTCCATTATTAAATTAGTATTGTTTTTATAGGCATATGTATTTAAATATAAAATATATGCATATATTATTATTAAAAATATGTTAACGCATTTTATATATAAACGTATATTAATAAATAAAAAAATAAATTTAAAAGTGTAGAATAAATACAAAAATATCATAAAAATGAATGAATTGTATATTGCTGTTGTAAGGTTTACGCAGCTAAAAATAATTACATCTACAAAAAATATATATTCAGAAGTAAAAATAGCTGCATAAAAGAATTTTACTATAATTAATATGAACAAAAAATATATACAATTTTAAATATATATAAATTTATAATTTAAGGAAAAGGATAAAATTTTGATTAGTAGAATTCTGTAATAATATAATGCTAATATAAATTATTTATATTTATTGTACATTGATAATGAGTTGGAATATATTAAAAATAAATAAATGTGTTACTAGTATTATCTTAGAAAGATGATTATTTTACGCTTGAATTTTTAAAATAGTTATATTATCAATTTAAAACATATATTTTGTAGTTCTTAAAGGAAGAGAGCGTATATATAAAATATTCAGTTATGTGAATATAATGCTAACTACTCAACAGAATGTTTTATTTTAATTACTTTTCATATAAAATAATTCTGAGACATTAAATAATGTTAATTTCTATGTTAAGAAATCATGCTAATTCCCAATTTGATTTAATGTATAATATACTACATATTTCGAAATATATTATAACACTAAATATTAGAACAAAAATCATAGGTAGTATTAGAATTTTCACTATATCTTTTATATGTCTGTAAAACATAAAAAACATACATTGTTCTATAAATATAATTGTTTTAATAAATATTATTAAATATGATGACAATTGATTTAACATAAATAATACTTACATATTTTTTTAATAACTTGTGTAATTATGATTTATTTTGTTAGATGGTATATTATTCATAATCGAGTAACATTCTAAATTTCAAAAAAATTCCTACTGTTTTTATTCATTATTATTTAAAAAATATACATAAATCAGTAATAATTACATTGACTTCTATATGAGTAATTTACGCTTAGGCTTATATTTATAATATAAAATAATATATTTATATGGCATTATAATTTAATTAGAAGTAACTATTATTTCTTAGCCCGTACGAATACTTAATTTCATTGCATTGTTTAAAATATAATTACACAAATATATTATATTCTTTTATTTAATGTATACTTGTATATTTTGTATTATATATGATGTCATGTTTTACATGATTTTTTTTTTTTTTTATATAAAATTTTATTTATCCTTATCTTTAGATTTAGAAATATTTTACTGGGTCCCAGAATTTAGTTTTATGTAATTTTCTAATTTGTTACATTTGAATAGTAATATCATTATCTATTTAATTTAGGTTTATTATAATTGACAATACATTTTTATAGGATGTAAATTTAAAGGACTTTTTCTATCAACTTTAATTATTGTTCAGTATGTTCGAATATTTATAAATTTATATTATCAATTTTAACATAAGTTATTTTTTACTTTTTGGAAACTTTGAATATATTTGTATTAGTATATTAAAATATTTTAATTTGAATAATTATATTTCATATTTTTGTGGAAGCATTTTATTTTATTTTTTTATGTAATGTATAATTTATTAGCTATTATTATGTTCGTTAGGGGTAATCTTCAGAGCTTTATCCTATACCACACCTTTTATCATAAGAATCATTGTACATCCTATCATGTTAATTCATTAGATCTAAATTCTTTTTAATTTTTCTGTTGAACTTTTTCTCTAATTTCCGTACCCTTGGTTTAAAAAATGATAAATATAATGTATATTTATAAAAAAAAAATACATATTACTGTTTTGAATACAGTATTTATATGATACGTACTATGCATCATAAAATGCAATATGGAGTTAAATAAAATATAAATTTTATAAATTAAAATATTTTTATAATCTTATATAGAATGAATATAATTATTAATATAGAAAATATTAAAAGAGCTATTCATGATCCTGAAACAGCATTTATGTCTCCTTATTCTGATTTTAATGCTACTGAAAACCTTATTTTTTACATTCCTGCATTTGATTCATTTGGTAATGTTAATTATTGTGTCATTTCTGTTTTAATTTGTTTTGTTTTGTGATTCTCTGTAGTTTATACTTGTTTTTGCTTTTCTTGAAGCATTGTTTTTGGTTCTGATTTTTTTAAAATATTTTTTTTTACCTCATGAATTAAATGGCAAAGTTAGTATATATTCTCTATTATAACAATAATAACATTTTCTATATCTCTCATATTTCCTTTAAATTCTTCCATTACAAATAGGACCTCGTGTTCTCCATATATATCCTTATTATCTAATATTTTTTTATATTTACCATAAATGATTTTACGATAACTATAATTCCAATAGCAATAACGTATTTGTAATATATTTTTATATAGTATAACTGTATAACGAAACATGTCAAATAATATTATTTTCTTCTCTTTTTTTAACATATTTTATAATATCATCACAAGCCTTATTAAAAATATAATTCCATATGTCATGTGGTTGGGAATTTGGAGGAAGTTACTGATTCCCTAATTTTTGAATTATATAATTATACGATAAATTAAGATGTGCTCTATTACAACCAGTATTTATTAATACATGGATAAGCATTTATATGAAGTAAGTACATCTGTGCACTACATTTAAATGAGTATAATGTAATTTTTCTTTTAAATAACATAAATAACGACCGAGATCAATAAAATACAGATTACTAATTATAGAGGAACATGAATTATTTGCATACATATTACGATTTAATTCATTGTATAATTCATATAATTTACTATTTAAACTAATATATAAACTTTGGTAGTTACTATAATAATATTTTTAACAAAATTACAATTATATGCATATGTCGGAAATATCTCATCAAAAACAAACTAAATATATAAAAATATATAATTTTTAATTCTATATATTGTTTCTTTTACGCAAAAAATAGTAGTTTAATTGCAATAATATTATTAATAATTAGAATAACATATGGAAAGCTACTTATTCTTTAACAATTTTAAATAGGGGCATTGTGTTTTTTCGTTCTTGTTTATACAAAACTTTTATGTAAAACTTAATACAAAATTCTGTGTGAATGTATAAGAATAAATATTATTTTAATATTATTTCATTTAACATTTATTATTACATTCTTATTTTTATTAAGTTATGATAGTGGATAAATAAGTTTTTACAGTGTTTGATGATATATTTGTCACTAAAAAAACTATACAATTTGCAATTCATATTTATATTCAAGAATAATTGAAGTAGTAAGCGTAACCTTATTATGTTCATTATAGATGATGTATATATATTCTGTTAAGATAGATACTTTTCAGTGTATAACCCCCTAAAAGAGAAAATATAAATTAAGTTTTTTATTGCTTATTATAAATGAAATAATAAAGTATATAAAAAATGTAAAGCATTGTAATTTTAATATAATTGTAATAATGCAATCCATATTTTAACATGATAATCAAAACATTTCAATCCACAATTATACGTTGTATAATAGACGTAAGTGTGTACGTGATAATAAATATAAAGATATTAAAAATAGCATTACAAACATTTGTTTGTTCCAATTTAATAATAAATACACTACATATTATTTATAGAATTTATATTTTGCACGTAATAAGAAAATATTCTAATAGAACTTTTAATAATTTGAATTTAATAAAAATGAATAGATTTAACATAATATAAACATAATAATAATAGTTAACATTATAATTAAATGATTGAGAATTAATAAAAAATTTTTCTTCTTAATGTATTAATATATAACATATGTGTGTATTATGTAATATTTATATTTTATATGAATTGATAATTGTAATGCCTAATTTATAATGGGGAATTTTGGTGTGAATGTAAACAGAATAACTTAATAAGCGCAAATTATAAAATAAAAGTATATATATAAATAACTATACTAAAAATATTTATGATACGGTTCCTGTTACGTCAAAAGGTTTCTATTATTTTCCATTGTGGTGAGCATGATATAACTATATAAACAATATAATAAATTTTAATTTTGCTTAAATAATATAATTTACATTATATAATGATAAATTAATGATATTAATTATATTAAAAAAAAGAAAGTAGAGATTTCGATTTTGTACACATATACTTACATATATCCATTAATTTAAGCATAAAGAGCTCAAGTGAGAAATAAAAAATTTATGTAGTGAAAATTTCCTGCTTCATGCATTTGTTTTATTATTAAATTTTATAGAGTATGTAACTAAATAATGTTATCGTATTCTATTATCTTGAAAATATTACAAAAACATGTTAAAAATAATTGTATTATTAACGTTAGGTAATAATCTATAACATGTAATATAATTAAACACGTATTATTTTTGTATGTATATAAAATAAGTTATTGCATGAATAACTTTTTTTTTCAAGGTAATTTATAATTATTTTATGTAATATTTTGATTATTAATTTTCATACAAATATACTTGTAATATCTGGTTAATACATATTAATTTTTATATGATTTTATTTTTTTCATTCATTAAAATAGCAATTTGCAGAATTATTTTTTCATTTCTTTTTCTTTTTTATGTTATGTACCATTAAAATATATTCTGAATAATAAAATATTAATCAGGATGGTACACTACAAAATGTTCTTGTCCATTCATATAATTTGAATTACATGATTCTGATGAGTAATCAAATAAAACATTTTTACTTCTATTTATGTCACTTATAATATTTTTTTTCAGTCCAACTATTTTACGCAACTGAATTCCTATAGGTGTAAACTTGTACATAAAAAGAAAAAAATAACACATTTATTGATTAATTTTTGTTTTCTTTGAAGGGGGGAACTATTAAAATAAATGTATTTCTAATTTGTTTTAAAACAAAATATACTTACTTTGTACAAAATGGAAGAAACTATAGTAAATAAAATTAATCCAAGAAATGTTTTTCCAAAAACACTTACAATACTAGATCTGTCACGATATATAAATAAATCAGCAAATTCTTCTGTTTCATACACTTTTAATAAGGAATCATCTCCATGAGCAAGTTCATCCAATAATACAAGATGACCACCAGATGCTTTTGTATGTAATGTAGCGGATTGAACTTCTAATGATGTTTCCCTTTCTGCACTTGTATGAGCGGAAAATGTATCTTTACTTTGCACGGAAGAATTCTCAGAAATACTTTTATCCGCTTCAGTATAATTATTAATCTCAGTTAACGCTTTGGATGGACTATATTCCTTGCATTTATTAAAAAATTCTGGACACTTATAATTATTTTTTTCATCACAATACTTCTTAAATTCTTGATATAATTCAGTTTTTCTTTTAAAATATTCACAAATGATATCTCGATTATCCTTATAGAGCTTAGCAATACTAAGAAGTGCATTATAATCAATGCAGTAATCATATAACCTTTTCCTTCTCATTAAGTTATGTTGATAAGGCATATTAAATTTTGGACTACATTTATTGTAAAATGATCTATTTACAGGATCTTCAACAAGAGAATTCCATAACATTTGAATTTTAGCAAACATATTAATAATAGGAGCATGTTCCTTATTATACATCCAAGATAATCTACTGTATATCCAATAATTCAAAAGTTCACAATTATTGTAGTCATTATTTCTTTCATTCATTATTGTATTTGCAGTACTTAGATGCCATAGGAGTACTGAACAAAGTCTTCTAAAAAAATCACTTTTATGTGTACTATGGAAAGTTTCACACATTTTATAATACACTTTTAACTCATTTTGGTTATGCTTCCAATTGACATTATTATAATTAAAAAGACGAAGATCCAATTTTTTATAAAATTGTGCTGATGGTAATCCTAGTTTGTCATTTTCAAAATATTCCTAATGAAATTAAAATTATGTACCTGCTTAAATATAGATATCATAGAATTTTTTATATTATAAATAATAATATACCCTATTAAAAAATAAATGTTATGATTATAACTGTCCATAAGGTATAAATATTACTTTTAATTTATTTTGTATATTTTTTCTCTGCATAATGAAGAATATATCAAATTATTATATTTTTAGAGTCATTAAAAATTTATGTATATAATATTCAAGGAATTTATAGTTGTATTATGCATAACAAATATCATTAACTGTTATTCCATTATGCAATAGTTTTCTTATATGTAATTCCTGTATAAAGGAAATAATTTGTATTAAATATATAAACGATTAAAAAGGAAAATTTTAAATTGGATCATTAAAATTAAAATTTAAGTGAAAAATGAATGATTCTATATATTATACTGTGTCATTATATTAACTTAGAAGTAGGTGCACCACATCATATATATGCTAGTGAAATAATATAATATGTAAATTAGTACAAAGAATTACTTAAATAAGAAAAGTACGTTTATATTATAATTATTTAAGATATAATATTAATATGAACCCTTATTATAATATTTGACATATACTAATGTGTTGACATTATTAAATTTTGTAAACATAGACGATGAAAATGTATAATAAATATATTCTTACGTTTAAAAAATAAATAGTTTGGAAAATACATTTATATCAAATAATCATTTATCTTAGATTGCATAATTTTGTCTTCTGTAACATTCAATCATGAATATATATCAATGGTAAGTTGTACCTAAATAAAAAAGTTATTCTAAATGATTCAATCAAATATAAGTGTAAATATTCATTTGATAACATGGCAATAATGCCCATAAATGTAATTAAAAATAATGAATTAACTGAAAATTGTGTGTTTTAATTATATTTAAAATGCATAAAAAATTAAAATGTATAATATTATGGTTTAAGATACTCCTTGATGTGTAGAAATTTGTGGTTTGTATTTTGTATGAATATTGATTCTTATATATTTATTTTATATATTTCTCGTTGTAAAAAAGTTATGTATTACATACAAGATATTTTGATTACCCATAACATATATTTACTTTTGCATTGGATTTTAAGGATTAGGAAATTTTTGTTCTTATACAATCTTTGATATAAACATATTAACATTAATGCATATTAACTTATATCAGTTAATCCTAATTCTGGCATGCTTTATATCTTTGATTTCATATTGTATAACAACTAATATGGATTTAATCTACCATGAAAATGAAGATTATATATATTCCTACATATTATGCTATATATATATTTTATAAAATTTATTAAGAGTTTAATTTTATGCTACCTATATAACAAAAGTAATCATGTATTGTATTACGATTATGCTGTATTAATAGAATTGTTATAATTATACTACTTAAATAAACAATATATATGTTCTACATATATTAAGTAGATGTTCTTAGAAATAGGAAGATATATGTAAATTTTTCAATAATATAACTTCATAAAAAGAGTAACATTTTACACATGGAATTTAAATAATAAAGGAGACAACATAACACAAAAAAATAACAGAAGAATTTTAAGGATAATGTATTATAGAATAATTTTCGTACTAAAATAATGTCTGAAAAAATCTATAAATTGTACGCTTAATATATATATAATTGTTGAATACAAACTTATGTTTCATTTTTTCATTTTTCCTATTTCACCTTATAAAAAATAGTTAATTTTATTTTCATATATGTATATTCTATATATATTAAAATAATATTGGCAGTAAAATATTATTTTCACAGAATAACTTAAAATTACACAAAATATTTTTATTAAAAACTGCAATAGTTTTTTCTTTTTTACGTTTTATAATATAAAAAAGCCGTTTTTTCTGTTTATCCAAATTTTTTTTATTTTTTTATTATATACATTAGTGTCGGTCATGTTAAGTTAAAAATTTTGCATCAGATATAATATGAATATGTATGTTTTTTATTTGTTTTCCATTTCATTTATATTCGTTAGGTTTATATGATATTTTTCATCCAAATTCCCACTTATGTTATTATTTGGACATTAAAACAATATATGGTAATATTTTATGCACTAGTTTTATGACATTTAGTATTTATATATTTATCAATTTATTTTATTTTTATTTTATAATTAATAAGTCGTTTACGTAGTTCAAATACTACCTTATATAAGTATTGTTCTTGCTCTTTTATTATATATAATATTAAAAATATATAATCACTACATATTACAAAAAATACACAATGAAAAAAGGAATTTTATAATATCATTAATTGTAACATAATACAAAAAATCATAATTACTATACATCTCTTAAAAATATAATATTACTTCACCTTATTTTTTTTTTTTATATATACATAACTTGTGAAATTAAGAAATGTATTATCTTGATACATCATATTTTTTTTTTTTTTTTTTATTAAAAAAAAAATACAATGATAATTAGGAAAAATAAGTGATCTCTTTGTTACTGAATGAGTGTTCTTTTGTTATCAATGTTTTACAAAATTCACAATTAAATTATTAGGTAACAATAAGATAAAGAAAACATTATACAACATTTAACATGCGTATTTTTAATAAATAGTAATATATATTAAGGTTTACTAAATTATTTACATGTGCATAACTTTCCAATTATTGAATAATGTATATATTTTATTGTACGTTATTCTTATTACTGCAATATTTTCTTTAGTACATAATAGTAGTTAACTATATGGTATGAGAACAATGATGTCTATATATTTTTATTTAAAATGTTTATTAATATTTTTAAATATATTATATTTCTTCTACTATATAATTTATATAATTATATAAATTATATACAGCATATAACATTTTTGAATAATTAATTTAAATAGTAAAAATATATGTTTTCTTTTATCACCCAACAAATCTTTTATTATTATTTTTTTATAATGAACTTTTGTTTTATTTTTAATTTTCATTAATTAATTCTCTATAAAAATAATGTATTATATAAAATTTTTTCATGTAACATTATTTTTTAGGCTTAATTCTAATAATGGTCTTATTTCATACTTTAAATGATAGCACATTTCGTTGTTCAATTTTCTTATCTGAATTACTTTTTATTAAATTGTTTTTAAAGATTTCATACGAAGTATTATATAAACGCACTTTTTGAATATTATCCTAGAATTTTTGTTTTCATAAATTTGCATAAGTTATGTCATATCTCTGAATATATGAGTTTATATCCATACTGTCATGTGCAGGGTATAATAATTCTTTTTTTTCAACTCCATAAAAATTTCTTGTCGCTTTTACCTTAATGCTGGAACGAATCATGTTACCAATTGGAGTAAACTAATAAAAGGATAATATCCTTTTTATGTATTTCTAAATATTATATAATTAATAGTAAAGTATAGCGTAAAAATATATTTAACTATTTTCTTATATTTCAAAGGGTATTATATTCACCTTATAGATTAAAAACAAAAGGGAAGATACCCCAGCAGTTGTAGCAAGAGCTGTGGGTAAAACCTCTTTTATGGAGGTACTTGAAAAAAAGGATTCAGATTCTGGTAGCAATATTAATGCACCATCCAATTCCTGTACAATTAAGTCTTCTTCTGCGTCATGTGGAATTTGTGCTTCATCTATACCTAATGATACCTCAAATTCGCCAGCAGATTTGCATCGGAATAAGCTTGTATTATCTTCAGGTTTTAAAGATGGTACATTTATTTTTTTTTCTAGTATTGATTTTTCATTCTTAAGGTATAAATTATATGATGTCTCAAAATTATTTAAATATGAACATGTTTTCTTTACTCTTTCAATAAGATTAGTCTGGTTTGAAGGGCAATACTTATTCTTCACACGTCGATATATTGTTACGACTTTATCGACAAATTCTTGACAAGTGCACTTCATTACTTTATGATCTCTAATCAATGTGTCCTTAATATCACCTATGTTAGACTGAAAAATACTTAGCATTATAATCGCAAGGGGTTCTGCATAATTTTTTTGGTAGAAATAATATGGACACGTACTTTTATATCCTAGTCTAGTAGATACATTTTCAATAAGATTGAAAATAGAACTAAAAATTCCACCATTAAGGTCATATTTCCTTATGGAAATATATAACCAGTTGTTCAAAATTTTACAATATTCATTGTCAGTTCTGCAAGAATCTGTGTTATTGCAAAATATACCCAAATTTTTTAAAAGTTTCAAACATAATTCAGAATACATATCTTTTTTTTTTTTATTTAATTTATTTCTAATTGTGTCACAAAATTTATGATATAATATGTTTTCACTCGACTCATCCACTTGTTCATCTAATTTATCATACACTTCCCATACATTGCGTAAAAAGGGATACTGAAATTAATGAAAAAATACATCAATTTAATATATTTAAATTAAGATTAGAATGTTATAAAGTATTATATAAAATTCCAAATGTTCTATTTCATATAAAATTATTTTCAAATCATATATAAAACAAACGAACTTGATTTCCAAGCTTTTTAAAATAAAAGGCAAACTCAGACATAATTTTTTAAGTAAAAGATAAAAATAATTTCTATATGTATATTAATAAACAAATTATCATATTACATTATCTCTGTATATATTATGTTTATTAATAAGTTAAAAGAGTATATAATTATATATTAGCGTTAAATAAATTTTAATTTATTTATGTATTAGGATAAAAATAACAACATGAAAAATAGGCATATAATTTTCCAGGAAATATGTTGTAATAATGGACTACATAAAATTATTATATAAAAATATTTTTATATGAATATTAAATATATCTATGAGTCCTATATATTTAATGGAAAGAAATAATAAACTTGTCCATAAATATAAATGTAATTTATTAAGAATATTATATTTAACATAAAACATACAATGAACAAACGTATGTCTTAATAATACACTTATTAGAATACATAATAGCATATAGTTTTTATTGAATAAATTATTTATATTCAAGAATAATATATGATTAATTATTTTTCATTATAGTGCTAATATGAGAGAATATTTTTTATAATAATATTTTTTTGTAGGTATTAAACAGATGATTAATGCATACGAATATTGTAGAATGAATAATACAGTTTAGATACTTAAATGAAAATAAAACATTTTATATTATATTAATAATGTTTATTTTTTTCATAATGTTCTAATAATGGATATATTTTTATATAATTTTTATAGTTCACAAAATAATTTAACAATGATATAGATATTTTCCCTTTTTTGCGTAGAAATTATTATTTATTATCTAATATATAGAAATGATTTGACATAGTCTAATTGTCCAAATTTAATTTTAAACACTAAATTATTTTCAAAATTGAACGGTCTTTAATACAAATTATATTTAATATATCTAATAGTAGGATGGTACATCATATGCTTCCACAAGAAAGCTAATAAGAACAAGATCAATAAAACATAGAATTTTATATAGAAAATAAAAATTTGTGTATTTAAATTATATCTATATGAGAATATATTTTCTCATATACAGATATATTTATTTATATATTTCTCTAAGCTTCACACATTGTAGTAAATTAATGGTAAAGTACAACCTGGTAAGCTATCTACTATTCTCACAGCACAGTAAATTTTCGTTTTCATATAACATAAAAATAATCCGTTATATATATATCATATTAAGTTCAATATATATTTTTAAGGAGAATATATATTAAATCACTACATAGGTATTTCATTATATATATTTTATCATATTCATAGTCATCAATAAAAACATAATGGAAATAAAGACATTAATGAAGAATCATATTATGTTTGTAAAATATTCTTATGAATAAATAAAAAAAATGGTTATGTTTCTTAACCTTTATTAATCAAATATGAATGAATTTTATTTATGTTTTAAATGTAATTTATGATATGAACTTAATTTGATATATTTAAGCATATTATTCGATATAAAGAAATAATTTTATATTATAGATACACATACTCATTTAACGAAGACATATATATATATAATAAGCATAAGTTTAATATACGTTAAAATGTTATTTTAATAAAATTTATTTAATATTATAATTTGAATTATATGAAATGCGTATTCAGTTTTTATATATATCTAATGTTTTATTTATTATTATGCCTAATATTATAATAATTTATTAGTGTAATAGTGCTATATCCCATAAACCACAATATATATTATATGGCACACCTAATTTTTAATTTAAGATTGTTCTATAATAAAATAATTTTTATGACTTATTACGTATACGTGCTTTACTCAAAATTTTAGTTATTAAATCAATTAAAATTATATACACTCACTATTTGAAATTTTCGACCTTAATACATAGTAAAAAGAAATATTAGATATATTATATTGGATAAATAAAAATGATAATCATTAGATATGCATTGTTAGTACTATCAAATTTGTCTTAATGCATATTATACCTTAGAATTCATGTAGCATCTTCATTAAACAGATTATTTATATAGAATGTGCATTAACAATTTAGATCACATATAAAAATGTTACACTATAAATCATAATAATTTATACGAAGTATATATAATTTTTTGTTGCCATAATATTTTTGAAAGAAAAAATTATTTACTCCTCATTTTTATAAAAATTAATAAGTAGTTTAGATATAAGTCATTAAAAACTAATTTTTATAATTATGTTAATTATCATTAGTAAAAAATTATAATTTATTTACAAAATGAATTATATTAAGATACGTGTTTTATTATATTTTTTACTAAAATATTAATAGGTGCATCTAGTAATTATAAAATATACGTTAAACATAGTATTCAACTTAATTATAGATTGATATGATACTCCTTTAATCTTTATATAATAAACTCATGTAATTTTAAATTTCATAAAATTGTAATGATCTAAAAAATTTTAAATTTCATATGATAAACATTGAATTAGGTATAATAAGTCCATATTTATAATATATAAGGGAAATGTTTTATCACACATAAATAATTTAAATCCGTAAAAGATAACGGATTTTCACAAGACTTATATGAAAATATATAGTTTAATATTATTACTAAATAAATTGTATTAAAATGATGCAAAGAAAAAAAAAATATACGCATAAATATATAATAATAGTAAAATGAAGAAAAAACTATACATGAAAAAAAAAGGATATATTCCTGATAGAAAAAAAAAACAATTGCATTTTAATTTTCCACCTAAATAATTTTACTTATATTCTTATTTTATGCAGTTTTAAATGCTTTTCCTACAGCTAACCTTCATTCATATATTACCATATGCTGCTTAGTTTCATATAGGTATAAAGGTTAAGAAAAAATCCTTTTTTTTGTACCCTTATTTAGAAATATTCTTTTACGAATTAGGAATAATGTTAAGATATCCGTAAGCAAATAATAATTATCCATTTCATTTTGACTTATTTATATCGAAAGTAATAATGAATTAGTTTAATTTAAAAATAATAATTATGAAATTAAGTGCTTTTATTTATCAAAACATATCATGACATAAATAAATTTACATAGTAAAAAAAACCATTGATATATCATAAATGTTCTATATGTTTCACTGTACGAATGTGAAACCATGAAACTTGTGCGTTATGCCTATTATACGCATTGAATACGGAATAATAAATAAAAAACATGTTATATTTTTTGAGGGATATATATTTTTTCTAATATATATAATATACACTAAAAGAACAGTGCATATTTCCAATATATTTTAAACTTTGTTAACAAAATTTTAATTTCGCATATGTTTCAGTTCTTTTGGTGTTATTAAATTTTTAGAAATATTTTGTTAAACTCAATTTATATACATACACTTCAAATATTATAGAGCTGTATTATCCTTCTAAATTGATATTTACAAATATTTTATTCTATAAATAACTTCATTCACTTATATTTACCAGTATTTTTCATGAACTCAGTGATCCTTACTATATTTTATTTAGTAATATGCTATTAATTCTTGTTATAAGTTATATTTATGCAATGGAAGACATTTTTGCATATATTAAGTCATATATTTCAATAATTATTTTTTAAATTATTATTCAAGAATACCCTTATATTCACTTGTTCCGATTTGTTTATATAGAAATGACACCAGAAGTGATAGCTATATTTATTTAAGCCATGTTATGAGTAAAATATATAATGAAATAATT
>NW_021628966.1:35038-35337 GCF_002157705.1 Plasmodium gonderi
TTACTTTATACAATAAATTGTCATAATAGCATCTTCCTCAAGCGAAATAGATGTATATATAATGCCAAGAATACGTATTTTTTATATTCATGGAAGACAAAATTTAAAATAAGATATAAATGGATAAGATTCATTGTCTTCTTAATCAGTTTCTGGTTGTAGAGGCATGTAAAGAATACTATTTTATTATATCACCCATATGGGCTTTATTATTTGTGTACTAAGCTATAATATTATATTAGTTACAGGAATAACTCTTTATTAAGTAATAAATATAGCACTTATTATGAAATATATAA
>NW_021628967.1:0-38234 GCF_002157705.1 Plasmodium gonderi
TAACCAAAAATACAGGTAATCACAGTCATCTTTACTAAATTCTAATGTCTTATTTGTTTTATATGCATAACATAAGCATCTGGTAATTTTGTCAGAAACGCTCTGAAGTTCTGTATAACTACCTGTAATACTCTTTATATTATTTTTTAATTCCACATGATCACAATTCTCTACTGCATTATCAAAAAGGTAGTACTTCCTTTTTGTAGGTAATTTTTTAAGATCCTCAGCCTATGAATGTGCAACAAAAGATAATATATGTGTATTTATTTATAAAAAAAATAAAATAATTATGTTAAGAAGAAATGTAATATTTTAATATAAACAATAATTTATAATGTATAAAAAACACACCCTTATAATGCGACGCATTATAAACAAATCTCAAAAGGTGATATACCAACAAAAAAAGTGCATATTTAACTATGTGTTTGCTAATATAATATAAAAAAAATAATACAGTTCGTAAACATATACATAGTGCTTTTTAGGAATAGGAAGTTATGCTTGTAGTTTAGTCTATTATACTTAAATTTTATGATATAAATATCATTCTTATTATCTTTTATAAAATATGGTTATGTATATTTTATAGGAAATGTTATAAAATTTTACATATTTTATGTATTGCTTGATATTTAAAACATGGGTGTAAAACTAATGATTCTGTTTATTTAGTTGTATATGTTACATTATTTTATGTATTACAGCTTCAATATATATTTTCTACTGATAATGTTTATGAGGCAATGTCTCATAGGCCTTATGCATTATATTAAATATTATAGGGTTTTTATTTTATACGCAACATGATTATTTGAATTATATATATGTAATTTACATTAATAAGATATTATTTGAATACCTTATTTAAACATTTCTCACTATTTTGGTTCACGCTATGAATTTAATAAAATTCTATAAAGAAAAAATTTTTCTTTTGAATTCATTAAGTTATACTCCATTTCCATATTATATTTAAGAAGTATTATTTATATATTATTTATATTAATAACAAAATTCTAACATTCTATATGAAATAAATTATATGTGATTTTGAATTATACATATCATAATATTTTTGTTATAATAATATGTATTAATATTTTTTATTATACTTTATTTTAATTGGATATAATATTAACCCATAGAAATATATATATATTTTTATTTTCCTTATTAGATAAAATGCGTATTAACAATTAAAAACCTATAAAAATAAATTTAATTAGGTATATATGTAGCTATTGCTTCGTAACAAGAATAATTGTGACATTTTACAAATACATTCATATTTATGATACCTAATAGGTATCATCAAAAAATATTTATTTTAAATGTCATTTATAATTATTATATATAATTAAAAATATATAAGCAGAGATTAATTAATTCAAAGACTTCTATGTGAAATATTTTATAATCTTGTCTATGTTTTTATTAAACGCTATCATAACTATAATATAATGAGGTTATTTATATATAAGACGAATATAATCCTAATTAGTTACAGCTACTTTTAACCTACATCAATAGAGCATATTGTATTTAAAACTATTCGTGTAGTTTGTAATTTCCTTAAATTTTTTGTATTGTTAATCATTATTTATTTTCAATTATTATTACCGCGTAAATACATATATTAATTCAATTTAATACAATATGTAGTTTAAATAACAATAATTTTATATATAATGAATGTATATTATCATGTATATTGCAATAGAAGAATATATAGTTCAGGAATGAAAAAAATATGTCTATATAAGAACATATTATACTATAACTTTATTCAAATGCAATTCTAACAAATCTGAATAAAACTAAATTAGAAACTATATATTAGCACCTTATGTACAATTTTATTAGAAAATGTAACAACTGGTGATCAATGACAAATGAAATACCAAAATAAAGATTAATACTTTTTAAATGTTCATATATTTCATACATCTTATGCTCTTATTATATAATTTAAAAGCAAATGTTAATTTCGTTCTTTATATATGAATACATCGTTTTATTTTTTATTTTAAAATGAAAAAATTATATTCATGATTCTTTGTTTTCTATGAGTAGGATTCCTGTTTCCTTTATTTATATTCACGCGTTCTAAATCGCGAAGGAATATATTTTTTCAAAAAATTCATTTCAATAATTTAAACAGTTTATATATAAATTTAATCACCTCTACTACTTACAAAATGGTGTGAAGTAATTATAGAAATAAATAGTAATTATTAAATATTACAAGTTTTCCTTTTATGTTCTGATTAAATCAAAAAAATAATTTACTAAGTAAATATATATTCCATCTTTTGTTATTAGATAACTAAGTTCTTTGAACTTCGAAATATGTTATTTCTCCCTATATCCATGTTGTATCAGAATGGGAAACTCATATATGATGTCCCATAATATATAATGTATAAAATAATTATTAATATATTTTAGCATAATTGAATGATTACGAAAAATAAATTAAAACATAGAAAAAAAAATATACGTTTTTATATATATTATTGAAATAATCTAGAAATTTTAATTATATTTTGTGTATAATATTTTATAAAGGATTAATAAATTAATCAAAATCGACAAGGTTTTTAAAATGAATTATATTCAGGGAAACAAAAATAGGAAATAAAATGTAAATTTTTGTTCTATTTACAATAATACAATATATATAAGATTATATATACATTAATGTAATATAATTTTTGTTTTGTAAGGGGCTATTGATACAATTAATTCCCTTAGAACATATTACTTTTGGACTATAGTTCTTAAATAACTATTTTATTTAATTATAAAATGAATAATATTATGAAAATACCAAAGCTACATAATTGTTTTCTTTTTATTATTTTCAATTACAAAATTTACCGCATAACGTATGAAGATTTGAATATAAGTTATATATAAATGGTTAAATTACTTCTCATTATTGTATTTACAATAAAAGACAGATTTTTTGAATAAGAATATACATATTATAATTAAAAAAAATTCAATGCCAGAAAAAATATAAAAGTAAAAAACCTACAGTATATAATATTTTTGTACAAATATATTATTATGTTGCAAAAAAAAATGTTTTATAGAATGTGTACCATATATAATTCAGTTAAGGGCATGTATATTAATAAAAACATATGAGAAATTTCTCATTTTAGACACATGATAATTACATTATCTACACTTATAATTATATATATTTTTTTATCTATTATTTTTCCTATATGATATATCATACATAATTTTCAGCTCAATACTTTTTTATATTTTATCGATATTCATACTTATATATGTTTTTATAAAAAATGTAAGCTTCCGTAATTTTCTTGATATAGAAAAAGAAACAAAACTTGATGGTTATATTAGTTCTTTTTAAATCTATATAAATAATATTAATGTTGTTATATATATTTAAATAAAAGAATATATATAATAATATTTTGGGACATATTTAGTTTGTCTAAATATATATAATTCCAAATATATGTCAAAAAAATTTTAATAAGAATCATAAATATTCATAATTGAAAACACTGCATATTATGATGGTTTTATTTGTATTTTTTTCAGTTTTTGCTTATAATTTTATAGCTAATTTTTTAATAATACATTGTAATATAGAAAATTATATAATATATAATACACATTTATTCATGAGATTATATAACTGAAGGTCATCATATACATATATTTATTTAAAACTGTGAGAGAATTAATTTACACTTTATATACATGGTAACGTAATAAAAAAATAATATAAAATCGTTGAACTGTATTTTTTAATTTATACATACGTTAATTAAGATTGCTGAATTTCAAATATTCTATTTGGTATTTGTGCTATATTATATGTACATAATAAAATATATAAATTTACTTTGTTTTATTTCATATATTTAGATGTTTAATTTATCATATTATGAAAAGGTTTTTTTTTTATTTACTACTTAAATCTATTATTTTACGTAGGAATAAATGTAATAAAACTACAACAATATTTTTAACCAAATATCATATGAATGCAAAATTTACATATTAATATATTTTCAATATATATTGTAATGTTATTTCATTTTCTACAGAAGAAATTCTTAGCAATTATTGCAAACAGAATGGGAATGATTATAAAAACTCATTTATAAAGGACATTTTGTTTCTAATCATTGTTCTCATAATTATGGTTCGAATATTTAGGAATGTAAAAATAAGTTTGATATAGAATTCATAAATAAAGTAAATAATCCAGATATATGTTCATAAAAAATTAAATGAATAAGCCAAATATACGCTATATACCACTTATTTAAGAATTATATATTCACCAAATCTAAAACATTATATTTAATTTATGATGATATATGCATATTTTATATATATGTTGTTTTCGCAGTAACCCTATTATATTGGTCCTATAGGACTGCATTTTAATTTTTATGTATAGAATATATTTTAATTATATTTTATTGATTATATAATACAAACTGATGTTCTTATACATTCAATGGCTCAAAAAATTTATTTCGTAATTTATTTATGATCTTAGTCTTTTATTACATCCTAATAAAATACAAATATAAATAAAAAAATATGCACCCTATTAGAAAGATTGCAAATCAGATATATTAATTATTTTTTAGTCTTTTTTTGTGTTTACCTATTAAATATGCGAATATAAAATTATATAGTTTTATATAATATTAAAATATTTATTATAATAAAATTATTTCATTACATTTACATGTAATACAAATATTATGTTAAAAATTGAGTAATATGCAAAACTTCATTAGGGAAAATAAATATATAAGTTCTATCTGTTTTCATGATAACTTAAATATATATTATTATAAAGAATAATATATAACCATTAATTTCTATGTTGTTTTATTATATCTTATTTCGATTAACTATTTCTGTAAGATAAATGGTGTTTTACATATGAATTGTCTCATATGTCATCTTTTCTTCTGTCTTTATTTTCCTTTAATTATTATGATTAATCTAAGAAAATACTATATACACATATGTAATATTTTTGGTATATATTAATGTATTTTTATATTTATTAAATATGTAATTTAATGAATTCATTGTAGAATTGAATAATATAAAATAAAAATATCAATACCTAATATATTATTCATGTTCTGATATATTAAATTATCAATATATATATGTCATATAGTAAAATAATAACCATATTTCATATAGCTTTTACCCTGATGTGCCAATCATATACAAATTATTGATGCAGTGTATATATAATGTTTTTCATTATTATATAATAAAAAATCCTTAAATATAATATATAATATGTATTTGATATCTAATAATACATAAATAATTTATTATTTTAATATATACTAAAAGAAATAAACTAAATATATTTTATTGTTCGTCATGTAAAATATTAATCCTGCAGATCTTATAATAAAAACATTGAAATAATAAATAAAAATTTATGTCGGTATATAAAATATGAACTAGAAAAATATTATTCTGTATTTTACATCTCCAAATATCAAAAAATTATTTTTTACATTTAATCTCTTTTATTTATTTTATGGAATATATGTTTTGAGCATTTTTTTATTTAAAATTCAATATATTTGATTGATAATATTGTTCAAATATAATCTAAATTTATAAAATATCCTGGTTAAATGAAAAAAGAGAATTGCATAAGATATAAATTATAATTTAACATTGAACTATGAAAACCAAAAAATTATATATATTCTTTCGCTGATATGATTTATATTTTATGATATATTTTGTTGTAATTCTTTATATGTATATATATTTTAAAAATATATTTGTTAAATATTAAAAAATAAGAAATGTGGAGGTATAACATGTAAATATTTCATCATTTGCATTACATTAGATATATATGGATATTTGGTTGTCTACCTTTTTCCAAAATAAGAATTTATAATTAAACATATAAATGCTTTATTAATATTATAAATAAATATATATACAATGAATTACAATATATATTCCCAATCCTATAAGTAAAAATAGCACATATTAATTTAATTTTTTTTTAATTATCCCATAGATCCAAAATTATCTCCAACTGCATAAGTATATATATTATATATATCCTTATATATATTGTATCACACATTTATGTTATATGTACATATATATATATATACATTTCGGTACCATTAAATACTGTTCATTACATATTATTTAAAGGACGGGATTTTTATTTTCTTTGCACCATATATTTTTTGATTCAAAAAATTTTATATTATATTATTTTTTTTTCTTAAAATGATCTATATTTATATTTGTTTTTATGTGATTAAGTCTTATGTACATTTTGTTTCTTGTATTCTTATTTTAAATACAGAGGAAATTTATAATTAAAATAATATTAATGTTTCTATAGATTTTATATATAGAATATTCACATATAAATTTATTACTAGAATGATATTTATATATTTACTTTTAAAATTTCTTATGAACATTCTCATATTTCATATCTAATTATAGAATTAGAACAAAAATCACATATATCCTTATTCCATTATAATAAATACAAATTTATATGATAATGAAAATTGTAAAGTTATATATCTATTTTAATTTATAATCAATATGTGTATATTTGTTCTATTCTTGTATCATTCTTACAATAGGTTCTCAAAAAGTATATTGTGAAATAGCATGTAGTTTTCTCTTGTATATTTTATTATATAACTAATTAAAAAATAAAAAATTTAACATAATTTAATTTTATTGAAAGAACCTTTTCAAAATACTATGAGTAATATTAAATTAGAAGAACGTATTACCTATTTTTTCATTACATAGGATGTATTTATAAATACATGGTATTTCTCATATGGTGATTTATCATACATACTGTCATTAAATAACCTAACATACCTTTTATCTTATTAATATATATTATGAATATTAAAATAAACATTTTTATTTAGATTTATATTATTTCAAATAACATTAAAATTATAAATTACTATAGACAAATATCTTATAATTTACTATAGAATTAAGATATATAAAAAAATAATGTTAGATAAATAAATTCACAATAGTATAAATTATAATCTATACTTAATAAAATGTACTTGACATAATTTTTGAGTATAAGGTTAACATATATTTTATAATATAGTGTATTTATTTTTTATGTAATATAAATTAACTTCAATTAATTCTCATAGAATAAAAAATTTAAATTTAATAATATTTAAAATAAGGTATATGCCTTATTTTTTATATGATAAAAAGAATATATAATGTTTACAAAAATATATTATAAATATATTTGAATAAATACTACTATAAATTGCAGTTCGATAAAATCTATAATACGCTTATTGATGTTCATATAATTTATGATAATATAAATAAAATAATGAGTTTTTATAAGATAAGAATAAACAGTATAAAATATTATTTTCTATATTACAAGTAAATATTTTATTATTCTTATTATTAACAATATACTTTATTGATCACTCACTGATATATTATTTTTAAATATCGTTATATTTTATTAATGGTAACATGATTAGTAGCACTCTAACAACACATCGTTAACTAACTTATGAATGAAATTGATATATATTTCACAAACTATAAGATACTGTTAATTAAAAAGCAATCAAATATATTAATAAATTTATAATGCTTAGTCATATTAAATTGATAAATCATAGAATAAATTCTTTTATGTTTCCTGCTTATGTTGTTATAAATGATAATAATATAATAAAAATAAGACAATAAGATATTCAATTATAAAGTTAAAAAAAATGTATTATAAAATACTATTATATATATTTGAGTAATCTTTCTTCAGATTCTTCAATTATATCCATGTATTATAAAATCAGTGTATCCTTAATGTATACACATATTTATACATATATAAAAAGTACTATTTTTATTATATATTTATTGTTTTGAAGCATTCCTATTTCTAACACAAAAAAAAAGCGAAAACAAAAAAGAAAATGTAATAAATTATATTCATATGAAAGAAGAGAGAAACATAACAGAAAAAATATATGATTCACCAATTTTGAATTCTACTAATATTGTTTTTGGTATATTTTTCTGATTATATTTTTGTACATGAAGCTCAAATAATATAAAACATATCCATTTTAAAATACATAATTATATTGTTTTAACTATAACCATTAATAAAAAACACATAAATTTTTTTTTAATATATATAAATAGGTTTTAACAGAGTTATATATATTTTAAATCATAATAGGTGTTTTTTTATAAGGTTATGTAAGAATAAATATAACACAAAATTTATTATTATAATAATTTGTTAAATATTTATATATGAAATATTTTATTTTTTAAATATACAATGAAACTTAGATTACTACTGCGCAAATGTGTTTTTAATATTATTTTTTGTATTAGTTAAATTATATGATTTATCCTACATTTATTTTCAATCCTTCTGCATCTCCTTATATACATTTCACGGCAGAGTTCTTTACTTAAATGAATACTATAATTATAATGATGTGGAAATAAATCTAACATTATTAGTTTTATTTTAATTAAAAACTATTTTGTGATAGGTATGCTATGTTAATACAATTTTTTTCAGAGTTCAAAAATAAATCTTCATTATATGCAATGGAATCTCTGTTCCTTGTGTATTTCCTTCTTGGGCTCGCCCAATTATAATTATAATCTAAAAATGATTTTATATTGGAATACGATATGCATGTTCTGTAATAAAAAAATATGTATAATGTGTTGAAATAGCTATAATGATTTTAATCATTAATTCTTTTAAATAATTTTTAAATATAAATAATGAATTTTAATAATATTTATATTGACTTAGATGAAAAAAAAAATAATAAATACAAATTCTATTGAAACTAAAAAAGCAATACAAATAACCTTATTTATGGTTACTGGAACAGAGGAAGTAGTTCGATTTTCAAGTTAAACAACAGCATTATTACCTAAATCTGTTAATGGATATGATAAAGCTATAACTTGTGCAGTAGTCTGTAAATCTCCTTGTGTTCTTAATGTAAAAATAGATCTAGATAAAGTAGGATTAAATTTACAGTAAAATTTTTTATCACAATATTCTGGAAAAATTAAATTATCAAGTATTTTTTGCATAGAACATACAAACCTTGAATAAAATGCAATGTATTCTTATTATTTGTGTAATCATCTCCATTTTTGTCTAACAATGTATTCAATAAAGAACATACATCGGCTTCATAATTCTATAAATCCGTTAACATATTACACAATAATAAGTAGAATTTGTTAAGATCATCAATACTAAGCATGTGAAAACCAGACATAGAACGATAAATACATCCTATCTCAATTGATAAATCATTGACAAATAAATTGAATAACGTATCATTACATTTAGAATATTTTCCACAAAATTGATCCAAAAAATAGCAAAAATTAAAATAACTAAATACAATGAATATATAAAATTTGAATAATAATTTAAGATGTCATGATATTAACTAAATATTTTAAGAATAACATATATATGTAATTGAATAACGGGATATTATTTAGATAGTCTGTTAATATATATGTATTGGTCTAAGTACAATATTAAAATTATACTTTAATTATGTCTAGTATATTTTGATTTAACATGATTAATAATTGAGTAAATTTTAGTGTATCCTAATTTTATAATGTAATGTATAGTGATAAATATAAATATATATAAGTACATTATTATTTTTTACAAAAAATACATATTTTTGAATAAATTGTTCAATAGAATATCATATTTAGCAGTTTCTATATTTTGCTTGAATGTTTATAAAATATTTACAAACATATGGATACATTGTTAATTTTTTTGATATTATGTTCTTTGTATGTATATTATTTTGTGTTTTTTTTTAATGTAATAAATTTTAATTATTTTTAACATTTGTAATTTACTTTATATGCACATAATTATAATTACCATCATATATTAATTGCATAATATTATATAAAATATAGTATCATTATGTTTTAATATAAAGTGATATTGCATATATATATTGTTTCGGTATGTTTTTAAACATTTATGTATTTATTTTAAAAAATTTATTTTTTTGTAAATGCTTATAACCCTTATTTATTAGGAATATATATGCAGTCCACATATGCGTATATCCTTATTTATTTTTTTTTAATATTTATCTTATACATTATATATTAATACTGAATTTTTTACTATCGCAAGTGAATTGATATAAGATTAGTTTATTTATTCAAATTACTCATGTTTTATAATATATGTGCGTTTTTCTATGTGTAATATTAATGAATAAATAACATAATATAGATTCATATCTATTATTCGTTTCTCTTATGATTTTATATATAAAAATATAATTTAGAAGTACTATGAATCAACTATCTAAAAGCAAAATATAATAACATTTAATATTCATATATCATTATATAATAAAAGAACTAATAAATATATTTTAAATTTTTATTAAAATTTTATTTGTAAGAAAAAAAATAAAGAATTCTGAATATACATATCCACATGTGCATATATCATTTACATGAGTTTTAATTGATTCAATAATATATATACCTAATAAAAAAATATGGTTATTTTTCCTCATAAATTAGACTATAATATATTTGAACATATTAATAATAATTTTTCTTCCTATAATAATTTCATTTTTAATATATTAAGAAGAAATAAAAAAAAAAAACATATAATTTTTATTATGCATATTGTAATATCATACTTTTTTAAAATAAAACTGCAATTACAATTATAAATATTTTTTATTTTTCAAATGAAAAAATTTCATCATATAGAATTTAGAATATTTTCTTTGTGTAAACGTGTAATTGTTTAATTTTTTCCTGAAATTATCGCTTAGAATTTTTGGATCGAGACTTAAGGTTTTAGGATTTAAGTTTTATGATTTAGTTCTTATGTTTAAGTGTTTATATGTATATTTATGTGCATATATTTATATTTATGTTATGGTTTATCCTTTTTGTTCTTGTTCATAGTATTGAAAATATAGTCTCTGGTTTATAAATTTTTGACATATAAAAATATATATTTTTTTATTAATTTATTATTACAATGGCACATATGTTGATATGTATTTTGAAAATTTATTATTTATTTTTACATTCATCACTATTTAAGTTAATCATAGAGAGAATAATTTTAATTACAATTTATTTATTTCTGTAGAGAACATACCCTTTACTATTTAAATTCTCTGTCATAGTACTTTATTAATTGTAATATATAAAACTTATATTTATTATAGATTAACTGTTTCCTTTATAACATGTATATTATTTTTATTAAGAAGATATTTTATATATTATTCTACAATATATATATTTATAACTTTGTAATTGCATGTATTACGAACTCATGTTTCTGTGTCCTTTTAATATAAAAAATACTATAAAGAATTTAATGTTGTGACTTTAAATTCAATTATTCATAAGATCTACATAATTTCGTGCTAAATCTTAGTGATATAAGTGAATTAGTATGTCATTTATTTTGTATACTATGTATAATGCAATTGAAATAAATATATATTTGAATATAATAACTTAATTATAAGTCATATTTTGTTAATTTATATGATATGTTATTTAATAAAATTTCTATGATATTGTATGCAATAAATTAATTTTTTGAAGAAACAATTTTTATTAAAGTTAAAGATAAATTACACTCATTTATTGGAGTTTACATATAGGATATATTTGTAATGTGTATATTTAATTTATACTACTTTTACATTAATTAATGATTCATTAATATAGCCCTTGATCACTATATATATAATAATGTTTATTTTCTTATATAAGAAATAGGAATATAAATTCTATTGTATATGTCATTTTTTTAATTATACAATGAAGCATATACCATAAACATATTTTGTTTCATAAACATTATCTCTTATAGGTAATATTGAAAAAATATAATTTTATTCTTACTAATAACCGAGTTATATGAATAAATAGATTAAGATGAAAAAATATAAAATAAAAATTCATGGATAATATATATTCCTGAATGAGAAGTAGCTATAAATTTTTTTTATTCTATATTACATTATGTAATTCATATACTGCTATAGATTTGATAAAATATAATATGATATATTAGATATAACTACAATGATCAATAAAGAAAAAAATATTATGCTGATGGTGTATATAAAAAAAATTATGTGACTTTAATTTTTCATTCACATTTAAGCAATCCTATAAGCAGAAATGTGTAAAAATAGTGTTTCATCACACAATATGTCTAAGAATAATGTATTTTAAAATGAATTAAAAAAAAAGCATACAAACCAAAATATATAATATTAAATAATATTACGTTATACGTATATATTTTTAATAATATGATACGCAATATCATTTGAAAGGATTTCCATATTTTGTATCCTTCATTTAAATAAAATTTATTATATCAATATACATATTAAATACATTATAATTATAAAACATGATAACTATATAATTCTAAAAAAAAAAAAAAAAAACACCTGTAAAATAATTGTAATAACTAATAGAATTTATATCTTAATGTATGAATGAAAAATAAATATAAGTAAATATATATTAACCCTAATCTATTAAACTAAAATCTAAACCTGTAAATATAAATTTATATAATTCTAATGTATCCTTGCAACAATAATATCATATATAATTATGTTATGTAACATTTCTTTTTTTAAATATAATAATAATATTTAATTTTTTTTATTAATATTAATAAACAAAATATATTATATATGAAATTTAATTGCTACTACATATTTTAGCATTATATTATTAATATTATAGAATACATATTATACTTTTACATGAATTCTACAATTTTAAAAAAAGTTCTTATATATTCCCTCATATTATATATAATTTGCTTATAGGTATATATCTTTATGCTCATTATATCTTTAATTATTTTTATATAATCTGAGAAATTCTATAATCTTACAGAGATGGGGGAGATTAACGTGCATTATTTATATTAATATGTTTTGTACTATATTATAATATAAATATATTACATTTTCCACAAATAATATGAAAATTTTTTATTCATTGTATTATGTTTGTCATTTATTTATTATTTTTTTTTTTTTGTAGTACAATTTAGTAAAATATTTTCCTAAATGTAATAAAATAATAGTAAAATATGAAGAACCTTTGCCTAGTGGTACACACCCCTGCACTAATGGATTTATAGGCGCAAACCATGAATTAAAACAAAAATTTAAGGGTGCTAAATGCAGTGCAGCCATTAATTTTGCTTATAACATAATGAATAATTCTGATGAAGTAAATAATGATGCATTATGTTTTTTCCTGTATTATTGGTTATATAAAGTATTTAAGGCTAGTGATATAGTTAGTACAAGTGCATTTAGTATTTATAAAGCTATACTTAGTCATGTAAGCTCAGGAAATACATTATGCAAAAAATATATACGAAATTCTATTACGGATTATGAATTGGCTTTGCTGAATATTTTGAGTGATTTATATAAAACATTTAATAATATAAATGACAGTGAAGAATGGAATACAGAGGACAGTTTTTTATTTGAATTAAAATATATTATATCTGAATATAAGAAAGGAATAGAAGAACAATATAGTAACATTGATAAATCACAAATATCAACGCCCTGCCAAAATAATAAGGCATTTACATTTATAATTCCACTTGTTCTAATATTAACAACATTCTTTATTTTATTGATTATTTACAGGGTTACTTATGACATTTTTTGTATATATGCACTAAAAAATATTTTATTCTATTTTTTTAAGATATATTATTTTTTAATAAATAGAATTTATATATATAACTGTAATACTTTATTTGTGATAACTTAGTTCACCTCATATGGTTCATATATACTCAGTGGAATAAAACGCATAAGGAATAAATGGAATAACAAAAATGAAAAATGGGCTATTAATAAATCATACGAAATATCAAGTAACATTCCAAGTGATATGAGATATATTTTATATATATAATTATGACTAATTTTACCACTAAATATATAATTCGAATAAAATATTATTTTAAAGGAACATTTGCTATGGGGATTAAAATATAGGATTGTTATAATCAATGAAAAGCGTATTTTAATTTTATAATTGTGATTTTTTATTCCATTTAAGATAATACAGTGATGCATTTTCAAAAAAGTTTCAGAATTTATGTCATTATACTCAAAGAATATGTGATGATTTTCTTTTTGTAACTACGAAACTATAATGGGATATTCTAGTTTTCAGAATAATAGAATTTAGTAAAATACATGATTTTTATATATTTTTAAGAAAACATAGACAATATATTAGTAGTCACTTTTATTTAATATAATTATAAGTTATCCATGTTTCGAATAATTTAGGATCCGTTATGTATAACCTGTATGATACTGCGGTTAAATATGAATTTTATATCCCCCCATTATAATAAGTATATTTATTACTATATATATATAAGTATGTTTATAATACATATTTAATAATATGATTTTATGAAAAAAATATATTATTATATATTCTAATGCATAGTTGTTCCTATTTATATTATCTTTATTTTAATAAATAATACTTTCAATTTACATATAATATAAATTTTGATGTTAATAATTGATATAATATCATTGAATAACATTCATAATTATGCTATTTAAACATTAAATTCTGTATTTATTAATATTTTTATTTCCTAAATATATTTTAGATAAATATATTAATAATAACGTTATTTTTTAATATATTTTATTTGTTTCTCACTAAGTGCTTATTATATATATTAATCGTCATGATACACATTGTACCATATATTTCCTTGTGTCTATTTTTTCTTGATGCATAAGAATTAAGAATTATAAGTTTATTTATTTATTATACTTCATCCTATATTTTTCTGTATATTATTATAGATGACCTAATATTAAATAATGAAGTAAAATTACACCATTAAGGAAATATGATAATATGCAAAAAAGCAATGTAAACATATAAAAAATATTTTTATAATATATTAATAAAATTTATAAATAAAATTAACAGTTTTAAATTCAAAATTTTATTTATATTTTATATGATACTCAAGGCGAATTATCATATTATAGTACAAAATGTAATTACTATTTATATAAAAGAATTTTCTTCTTTGTATAATGCTATAAATTTATTTGAAATAATACATGTTATTTTTAACAAAAGGGTATTTCAGAAATTTGTAAAATTTTTTATTTCTCAACATATATCTTTAATTTTTAAAGCTATATCATTCAATTATATTATCCAAATATATGCGCATATAAAAATCTAACATAAGGATTATTATAATTAAATAATTATTCATTAAATTCATTTTAATTTTTAATGATATCTAGTGATTTTTTCTATTTTTCAATTATTTAATTCTATATTTCCTCATATACAATAATTATATGATTTACAGTTAAATATATTACAGAATATATTCTATAATATTTTGTAAAGATTAAATTATATTATATTTCTTTTTCTAATGATATCATACATCCATTGATACTTGCATTATATATAGGAACAATTAATGTAGTATTTTAAAAAATACTTTTTAAGCATAAGTAAAAACATATTTTTTAAGAACTTAAAGATTTTTTTTAATAGTACACCAGTTTTCTAATACATACATAAACTTATTAACTTATATAACATAATCCATGCATGTAATTTTGGTAACATTATTATTTTATATTGATTCTAATTTCATATAAAAATATAAATAACCTGTTTTACGCAAGGTTTGTTTTTTTGAATATACAAAAAAAAAAAACGTTATTTAAGCCATATATAATGAATGATACATAAAGTTTATTTTAAATTAAATATGTAGGAATACGTGTTTATTATTACTCTGTTTTTCTTTCTTTTCCTTATAACATCTCTATAATTTAATATGTAAAGTAATTTACGAATTAATGTAAGCAAATAATGATTATTAAATAACTGAATTAAATGATCATATATTTTCCATTCATACGCTATTTTTATTCTTAATACATCTATTATATATTTTTCCATATAATTATATCTATATCTCTAGATATAAATTAGAAAATACAAATATACATTAAATTTGTATTTATAATATTATCATCCAATAAAAGGTTAACGACATAAAAATTATAAATCAACCTAAATGTTAATAAATATAATGCTACAAACTGAAATTAATAATTTTAACATTGCATTTGTTCATCATATATTGGATAAAAAACCGTGTTCAACAATTTACTTGATTCTATTAATATCTAATATTTACATTGTTGTAAATTCGTTTTAATTTAATATAATTCGTGTATTAAGTTATTAAAGGGTTCCATTAATTTATAACCTACATGTTTATAGCATATATCATTTTACTTTCCAATATGATTTTTTATATTCCACTTATAACCGAGTATTACAAAAATAGCTTAATTGTGAAAATTTAATTAATGTGTTTCAATATTATTCATGCAGAGTATAAATACATCTGCATTAATATAAATCATAATGTTCCTTTTCATTATCCTTATTATGCATATAGTGTTCATATATTATTTATTTTAATGAACTAATTATTCATATAAAATAACATGTTAAATAACATTTTCCTAAATACTTTATTCTTTTCGACAAAATAAATGAAATTGCAGAAAAAAAAATTATATATATATATTTAATTGTCAGATGAGGTTTAATTTACATCGTTCAAAATTAATCTTTTTTCTTGTCAAGATTGTGGCCTTAATAAATGCACAATCATAAAATATATTATTATAATATAAAGTATCTTCTTGCATTTTTTATTTATGATGAACTCTAAATTGTACATGTATGATGAAAATACAGAATTTAACATTTATAATTTTTTTTTAAAAATGTAGTATATTACATAAATAGGAAAATGGATTATTTTATAAATATAAATTAATATCGAAGAATTATAAAATCTACATAATTACGGATACATATCTCATTGAGTTCAGGAATTATTTATTAGTACATAAATGAGAATTAATTATTTTTTAAAGATATTATAATCACAAATATTAAGTCTATTTTATAGTAATATATTATTAAATACAATACTATATATGCCTTAAATGTACAAACACATTATGTATTTGAATTCAAACTACAGCATAACATCCTTGTTAATATAACATTTATTAATTATATTGACCTTTCTAACTATCCCAATTATTAAATATCACTTACACACATTCTGAAAATAATTATATCATGCTGTGCATTATATAACATTTATTGCATGTTATAAAGTAATTTTAATTCTTAATATAAGGTATCATCATATTATTTTTGTTCATAAGAATAATAAATCATAAGGTATTATGCATATAAGTTTGTGATATTTTAGGACTGTTTGGAACAAATTTTTTTACTTTTAATGCGAATGAAGCGAATTTATTTATTTTGAGCTATAAACATAATTTATATACATAAAGAATCCTTTTATATAATATGCTTAATAAGGATTTAATATAGAGATATCTCAAAATATACAATATTTATTTTTTTAAATTTACTTTGTACTATTTCAAAATTAACATAATAATTTACTTATGTATATATCACAAAACGAAGTATAACTAATATGTACGTATTAAATATAAATATTATTTTAATGGGATTCTTTACTGAAAAACGTACTTATAATAAATCAAATATAATATTTTATAAATTAACTATATTCTGTTTTTTATATATAAAAAATATTCTGAATAACTATAATAAACTATATTATATAGTGTATATAAATTTGTGTATAGGAATAAGAAAATATTAATCACAAAATTGTGAACCTTAAAATATAATCATATTATTAGAAATTATTTCTAAACCTGAGTTCATATTTTTTATTATTATACTCATATATGTTCTACGCTTATTATATATTTATATAATAAGAATAAATAATATATAATAAGCTTATTTATTGTATATATTTTTTCCCCTCATTTAACCTCTAGTAGGGAATAAATCATTTTCTGCGATATTTTTATACTTATAACATTGTTATAAATGTGTTTTTTAATATTTCCTATTTGTCTAATAATCTAAAATTATTAATGTAATCGTTATTTTATATAATTATATAAAAATATGTTAAATAAAGCCAAATTGTTTAGTCAAAAAAGGTTTAATATATATATATTTTAATAATAATGCAAATTATATAATGTTTCAAAAAATTTACAAGTCATAAAATTTAATACATATTATGGAAATGTTTTATTTATCATAATTTTTTCAACATATAGAAATATATATAATTGAAGGAATTCAATTTTTTTATTTGTAACGATTCACAACATTAGGACAAAATGAATGAGGGCGCAAATATGAATATAAATGTATGTTTCTCCCATTATTCGAACAATAATTTAAATGACTTAACTACAAAATAACATAATTTTAGAAAAAACTCAAGTATAGTTTTTCTTAATAATCCTATTATATATATTTTATACATTATTACCTTAATTCTTAGTTTAATTTTTCGGATATATATCCAAAATGTAGAGATGATTTTAAGAGAGTATATGATTATCAGTACTTTTCTTTCAAGAATTATTTTTCATCTGCTTGCAGTGATTTTTGTAACAACCTGAACATTAGAAGTATAGTGCCCTTTAATAGTGAATGCCAATATCTAGGCGTTTATTTATATAATATAGATAAAAGGAATAAGGAAAAAACGGATTCCAATTTTAATTTAAGTGATAGTTGTAAATATTTCTATTACAAGCTAAAAGAACTTGTGATGCGTTATGGCGGTAACTGTCATACAGCAAAAGAATGTTATGATAGAATGCTGATTAAAAATGAAAAAAAGAGTTACAAAGAACATTTTTCAAATATATGTAAGGATATGTATAGTAATCATTATCATAACAATAAGTTAATTCAAACATTGAAAAAATTGGAAGAACAATATAATTTATATGATCAATTAAGAAGTGCCACACATCCAAGCTATTGGGATATTTTAAAGTTAAAAGGTTATATTAAGTCGTTAGAAGAATGTGATTATAAGAATAATGATAGCTTTAAAGATATATTATCGAATGTAAAAAATAATTATGAAGTATTTGAGAATAGTTTAAAAGATACACAACATGGTAGAACAATTTATTATTCATATCTCTATCCTGAACCGAAAATTACGAAGGTAAGCAGACCTACAGAGGTGACAGTTGCAGCGAGAGTAATAGGAACACAAAAAATAACAGAAGTAAATGAAACGAAAGAGTTGTGGACGGACGCAGGTATAGGCACAAATGTTGTTATTTTTGCTTGTTCAATGTTAATAATTTTATTCATTCTATATAAGGTTAAAAATAAATTATATTTATATAATGTAATAAAAAAATATATTACATATTATAATGAAGCAGTTATATCATACCTATTACATAATAACAAAAATAAAGCAATGACACTTTATTTTCAGTACACACCTTTTGGTTCATATCTACAAATAAGAGAAAAAAGGTTAAGAAAACAAAGGAAGAGAAAAAATAATGTATATACTAGATTGAATAATTCATATAAAAGGATAAACAAAGAATTAAAAGACAAACAATATGAAATAGCTTATAGATCATTATGAAACTTCAAATAAATTAACTACAAAAATAAAATAAAATGAATTCTATATAATTTTTTTTAAATAATATAATATTATTAAAAAATACATTACATCCACAAATTAATAAATAATTATAAGAAAAAATATGTGTTAAAATTTTTTAAAAATGAGAATAAAATATATTTACATATATTATTTTAAGGAAACAGAAATATATATTTTCATATATTCACATATAATATAAATATTTACTATCAAAATAAAGAAGTATATAATCTATAAATATTTATTGACAACTAATGGTTGTTATAACTACTTTTTTATAAATAAATATAATTAAATTTAATAAATTAACAATTCTTGTAAATTATCATATTGACACGCAATGTATTCTTACTATATCTGAAGAAAACAATATTCTAATATATGTCCTTCCTAAATAATATAATTTTTTAAGATTCACCATTACGCATAAATCCCAGTATCATATATAAAAAAATAAATAAAAGATAATATTGCTTTAGAATGATTATATACTTAACCTATTCTCTTACATATTCCTAACCTAAAAATGTCGTTTATTATAAATATTTAATATTAATATGTAATGTTATATAAACCAATTTATATACGTAATATAACTATATATCAGGGTAAAATATTAATATATTAATTTAAATAATTCTGAATATAACGAAACTAAAAATATAATACTATTCAATGTAAAGATTACACAAAATATACTTGAAAAAGATAATATAATACCAATTTAATTTAGAAATGATAATTATAATCTCATTAAATTTTTATTTGTATACATTGACATAACTTATTTAAAATATTTTTTCATTATCTTGCGTAAGAATAACTTCATATATGATATATTTTATATAGTACTGGATACATATTAAATCTTTCTCTTTACATATATACCTTAATTTTTATGTGTCATTTCTAATATATTTTAAATTGGAATTCTTATATTTATAGTTAAAATTTATTCTATTATATTCATATGTTCTTACTAAAAATGCCTAAATATATAAATAATAAGGTTACGTGCAATTATTTTCTATAATATAAGCAAAATGTTTAATGAACGATAACAGAAGATAAATTAGAACAAATACATAATATAACGATGAAGTATTTATTGACAAATTCACCAAATATAAAATATATTTGGTTTCCTTTTTTATGAATAATTTGGGTAAATTTTACACTAATGAATTTAATTATCATCATGCTTTTCATTAACATAAAAAATGAACTGAGGTATTTTTAACATAATTATCAAAAAGTTATTTATATATTATTTTAAAAATATATCTACATAATAATCTAGAGAAACTATATAATTACTTCATATATGCACATATTTTTTGTAATTTCTTGATATGCTATTATTTTCCTATATTACTAGCATTCAGTTAATACATTATAAATAAACTAATTTAAATGTAGCTTTTTCATAATAGGTGGATATATGGACATACTTTGTAATAATAGCAAATTATAATTTTGATATTATCATAATTTTTTCTCATTTTTGTTCTTATTTACATCTACAGATTTATTATTTATTTATTTTTTTATTTAACATACATGTATTTTTTAGGTATATTAATTAATATAAAATTATTTGTACAATATTGAATGTATATATTTTTTAGTATAATGAATATAGGTTATAAAACATATTTAATGATATTATTTACATTAATAAATATACATTATATATATAACTCATAATTTTCAGTTGAGCACATTGGATGATATTAATTTGTTATATTCTTCAAAGTTTTATTTCATTTATGTTATGTTAAATAATAAAAACCAGATTCCAATGATATCAAATTTATTCTTTTTATCTAACAGATATTATAGTATTAAATCTAAAAAAATGCGTAATAATCATGCTGGTTCACTTAATTTTTTTGCTATTTCATGTCACTTATATAATTTTTATGTAAATAAAGCTTATGATATAAATATTCATCTCGGTAATATATAATTCTTTAAATAAAAAATGTTATTTAAGGCATATAAAAACCAGATATTTCTATTTCAATGTTGGCACTAAATCAGGCATATAGTATGGGGGTATAAGAATATTATTATTTTTTAAAATTACATTTATATTAGTAGTTTTGTAGAATTTATTTTTCGAATATTGTATAATAGTACAAGTTATGCATCTTTTATTTAATGTTATAATAAATATCTTTATCATGTAATATTTCCATATATATATAACTAATATAGTAACAGTTTTTACTATGAAAATAAAAGTATATAATTAATACTAATATATCAATTGTAATAAAGATACATACATATTGTATTAATATAAATAATGAATATTAAATTAATGATTAATATAAATTATATATAATTTTTAACGGTCAAAATATGTTAATATTTTGAAAAAATAATAAACCATAGTATACACCTTAATACAATAAATTAAATATAATTAAAATTTATGAGATATATTTTATTAAAAAATATACGATTTTTTAAACGGAAATATAAAATCATAATATATAATTTAAAAATAATATATACCATATCTATTAATTACAACAAAAGAAAAAGTAATATGAACATATTCTTAAATTATATATTTATAATGATTTATTTTAAGGTGTATATATATAGTAATAATTTTTTTTACAAAATGATTATATTATATTTCTGTAGTTAAATAAATATTGTGTATCCTATATTTTATGTGTAATACATTTGGCACATTAGTTGTATTATATATATTTATTTTTGATTGAAAATATATTAAAAGAAAAAAATGTAAAGTGCAAATTATATGTGAATATAGAAAAAAAAGAATAAATAATTTTATGGAATAAAAATAATAAATTAAATTAAATTATCAGTTTTATTATGTGTGACATATGTTGCAATTACATAAATATATATTTATATTATTTAAAATATATATTATAAGTTATTGTAAATATAATAATAAGAAAATATTGATATGTAGTACATAATAAAAATTAAATGTAAATATTGAATAAATATACAAATGAGTATAAAAATACATATACCTATACATACAATTACTATATTATAATTTTATCTATTATGAAAATATATGCTAACAGTAAGAAGATATATATATTATAAAAATATTAAATTTTATTACATAAAAAAAAATGATCAAAGGCACATAATAATATATTTTAGTAATGTATTGTATATAGAAATATTTTTTATTTTTTTAAACTTATTTAATTATATAATATCAAGTAACTAATATATTTTATGTATTAAGAATGAGACTCAAAGTAATAAAGCTAGAATATGAAACAAGAAATTAAATATTATCTCTAAACCTAATTATGTAATCAATAAAATATAAGAATTAAAGCTTGTTTATTTCTTAAAATTTGATATTTCACATTATCTTACATCGTTTTTTTGGATATATCTTTGTACGCATTTAATATATTAATTATAATATTGAAGATGGTGTTAATGGATTTTTTAAAATAATATATCTTCTATAACATCATGATTGCATTATAAAAAATATTAAGATTATATAAGCTATTATTACGTGGAATATACTATTTATTATAAACGTTAACTAGTTTTACGAAATAATATTCAGTTAAATCCTTTATATTAACACACAATTGATGATCAAATTGATATAAAAAAAAATAATTGTAACTTCCCTTTAGTACAAATATATATAAATATATTTAATTATATAATTATTGCAGCAGCACTTTACTAAAATATTCATTTTTATTATTCTCTTTTAATAATATAATTTAAATATATTTTTTAGTATTATTCTTACAAAGATTTCATTAAATTTAAAAATATATTCGATAATAAAAATTTACTGGCTGAAGGTACTCATCACGTTCAAAACACTAATAGTAATAATCAGTCCGATTCTAGTGAAGTCAATAAAATTTATGCATATGTTGAGCAATTAATAAAATACTTAGAATATAATGAAAAAATAATTCCTGTGAAAAAAAGAAATTCTGTGATTATATTAACTTCTGAATAAATAAAAATATTAGACAATATCTTGTGTCTGATAGTTCTAAATTTGAAGAATTAAAGAAACGTTTTCTAGAAATTAATGATGATTAAACTGTATATAAGATATGAATTACATGAATGAAGACTTATATATTAAAATAGGAAAATTATATAGCGCGTATGATTATTATGAAACTCTTCTTATTTCTGCTGAACATAATATAGCTTTTGAATCATTATATATTTATTTTAATCCAATTACTGCAATATATAAAGAGCTTTTAGGTATATATGAAAAATAAAAGGATGTATTTTTGCTTAAGGAATTATATGAATTTATGAACATAATTCAAAACAATGAAAAAATAATAAAAAATTCAAACTATGGTAATTTTCAAACTATATGGAAAAATAGAGAAGCTGATTTCCGTGAAATAACAGAAACTACACATAGAGAAAAGGAGATATACGGAGAAATAATAAATGTAACGAACGCAAAAAATATGAAAAATTTCATTCCTATTGTAACGACAGCATTTATTACCATAATAATATTAATAATCTCATTTTATCTATATATGGTTAATAAAAATTTCATTTTAATGGAACAAATATATACAAATATTTTTATTATATGATTAAGAAAAAAATTATTTAACAATCATCATATCTATGAACTCATTATATTCTTATTTTTATATTAGTTTACGCCATATGGAATGCATATTCTCCATCTTATTAGAAGAATAAAAAAAAATATTGAGGAATATGGATACCAAGATACATCAATTTCAAATGCATGAATGTAATAATTAAAATGATATAGAATACAAAAAATATTATATATCATATGATTATTGAAGAGAGTACTAAATTATATATGTCAAAAAAATATATTAGATACTTAAACTATGATATAATGCATAAATTAGTGTTTATACGTATAAGAATAAATAAAATGTGTAATAATACATATATAAGATTAATATTAATACTGAAAAATAAAAAAAAACTATATATAAAACGCCCCCAATATAAAATAATATTACTTATTCCAAATAATAAAGAAAAATTTTCTAATATGTTCATGTTAAAACACAGATATTATATGTTATATACTATTATGTATTATATTGGGAAAATAGGAAAAACAGGGTATTGACTATTTTATACTAATTCCGATTATATGTTAACTGAGTATTCTAAACTTAGATAATATTTTATATGTTAATCTTTTACAGGGCTTAAATGTAAAAATGGGGAAAAATTAATTTCATTAATGTGTATTAAAATTTTCAATAATTTTTATATTAAAATGTTGTATAACACGTTATAGTAATAAATAAATAATAACACTTAACAATATTTAACACTCTAAAAATATATAATAAAAATAATTAATTAATATAAAATTAATGTAAAAAAAAAAAAAAAATATATATTATATACTTAAATATATATATGTAAAAATTTTTGTATTACATATTTCTTATTATTATCAAAATTTTGTGTACGACATACTAAAATATGATAATATTTATAATTGGACTTTTTTTTTGAGTAAATGCATTTATAAAATGATTCATTCTTTTAATAAAAATATATTTGAAGATATATCTTTGTACAATTAATTTTATATTAATATTTTTAATAATTTTCTTATTACGGTATTATTAATATAGTTATATATATTTACTAGTTTTTCATGCTTATTTAAACAATAATTTAATTATATTTTTACCTCTCATTTACTTTCTATATCAGACTATATAAATATTTATTCTAAAATTTTGTTTGCTATAATCTTTTATATTTTTATTAATTCCAAATAGATTGAAGCTAATTTTAATATTAATATCTATTGACATTTGTTAGTACATCTTCATCACTAAATAACTATTTTTTCTCTAATACAAATGAGAAATAAAATTTATGTCTAAAAATGTTATTTCCTTTTGCACATATTTTTTTTCTCATATAATAATAAAAAACATTTCATTCTCCCTTCTAATATAAATGTTATAGAATAATTGTTTTTTAATAAAAATATATGTATAAACGCCGATTAACTCATATAAGTATATATATATAATATCATTAGAAAATCAATGTTACATTTTTAACCATAGTTTATTAGACAATATAAGATATGGATGTATAAATAATTCTCATAAATTTTTACATATACATAAATAATAGTCTTTCCATGTAAAATTTTTTCTTCATTAAAAATAAATGAGGTTTCTTTTTGTTCCTTGATATTTTCGAATGACGATCAGACATAAATCAAATATATATAAAAGTAATATTAAAATATAAAAAGAAAATGTATGTACTTATTTTTTATTTATATATATATTTCCTTTAACGTATACATAACCTTATGTTATATGGAAGATAGAGATTTTTACTTCAGCATAATTTATCTGAAAAATATTCTCATTTCTATTTACATTTATATGTTAAAAAGTATGAAAAAACGCATTTTTAATGTTCACACCTGGAATTATTTTTTATTTTATTTTTTTTTTGCCTATAATTAATCATATATCCAATGAATAAAAAATAAAATAATTTAAAAATATATTATGAGACTAAAAATGTTGATTGTATATTTTAATCAAGTATTAATATTTAATTAAAAAAATATTGTTTATACAAATGTTCCTTCTCAAACATTTAGATGTGAATCATTTATGTTTATTATAGAAATATATCTTAAAAAAACGTTACACAATAATACAGGTAAAAGTATAACTTGGATATATTTTTATTAATGTTATACAAAATTTTTAGAAGAGTGTTTTTATATTCCATCATAAATATGCATAGCACTTAAAAATGTACACATAATGTAGAACACAAATTTGAATTTATATGTGCCCCCATCAATATTATATGTAATTAGGTTCATGACAGTTTACACATTTATTAAAATATATAACTTAGACATAAATTATCAAATATAATTTAAGCATAATGTATTATAGATTAGGAATATTTAATTATGTAATAATCTATAATAATATTGAGAATAAATTAAACGTTATAATAATAAGAATATATTTATTATAACACATTTCCACATGTTATATATGTATATAATATTTATGATATTAATAATCAAAACAAATAAAAAAAATTAAGATTTTTCTAATTTTACAAATCAACTACTTTGCACAATCTATAATCGTAATTAGGTTTACAGTTCAAAAAATTATAATATACCTTTTACATTTTAATGTACTTGTATATTTTACACTAAAACTAATATCACAAAAAATTAACTATTCAGTTTCAACTAAATTAATCAGAGTAATAGAATTAAGGACAATAAATTCCTGTAAAAAGGATATCATAAGGAAACAGAATATAGAAAATGATTTAATATTATTTTCTTAGACTCCATATTGTAAACATTCTAGTTTACAATATTATTATGAAACCATACAAAATATAGCTCCATAACGATAAACCTCATACAGATAACTATATTTTTTTGAAATTTCTAAGCCTCAGATTTCATATATATTTTAATATATATTTATATAAGAATATATTCTTATATCCTCAGAATATTAATATTTTTATACAATAATAAATGAATAATTTCACTATATTTTGTAATTTGATGACACACCTAAAAAAATCAGCATAAATCTTTTATGTGATAATTTAATTTTATGGCATCCATTTAAAAAATGGTAAAGTATTATATTATTAATTTAATGTTTACTTAAATATTCTTAACATAATTGAATAATAACACAAAATATATATATTCCTATTATTTACAATAAATATACAAAATTCCTATTATATCATAAAAAATATTATAATCAGTTATAACGAAAATATAAATATATATGAACATTCTTGTAATTACATTTATGACAATGTGTAAGGTAAGATACCTTAAAACAAAAAAGGTTAATGTAATTGATTAATATGATTAAATAGAATAGCAATATATATATTGATATATATTATAAAATTATTATTGTCCATAATAACATAAAAAATATATTCCTATCCATAAATATTTTACTAAAGAAAAAAATTATATGTTGTGTTACATATACACATTTTAATCAGTATAAATTTATATACAAATATAAATATGTTAGAATAAAAATAAATTGAAAAGTGTATATTAAAATAAATCATAGAGCAATTGAATATATAAATACCTTTTATTAATTATTTTTAGGGTATGATAAAATACGATAATATTATTCTTCATATTATGAATAATGTATACTATGAATTGCTACATATAAACTATAAATCTACAATTATATTACCTTCAATCGATTCGTATATATAGAGCACATATATATTTAAAAAATACGAAAAAGTATTTAATTAATACTAATATATTATAAAAATGAAAGAAAAACATAAAATGCTTACATATATTGCTTTTAACACAATTATTGATATTAATCATATATATACAATATTAGTGCTTTTACCTGTACGTTTTTATTTTACTAAGAAATTTAAAAAAAAAAAAATTGTTTATGAATATGAAGTGATTAATATATTATGTAAAATCTATAATATCTATATGTATAATATTTATTAATGCAGTCATAGGAAATATATAATTTACACTATAATTGTCATTAGTTAAGTAATCGATTTGTAGTTCAATTGTTTTATTTGTTATTTGTCTTATATTATACAGAACTAATAAAATAAAAGAATTTACTTTCTTTGAATTTAAATATTTATATGTCAAATTCGTTATATTTTTAGATATGAGAAAATTTAATTTGTTATTATATCTATCATATAACATACTAATAAATATAATAAAGCTGTTTTTATCAATATTATTAACTAAAAAATATATTAAAGCATATTTCAAATATTAATATATTTTAGATATATATTATAATGATATATAACATTATACAGAAATATTTCTTCACAATAACTACAATAAATCTGATTGTATATATAAAAACATTTATTAAAGACATTTTTATTATAATCATAGTTCTTATAAATATGGTGGGTGTATTTAGAAATGTAAAAACAACATAGACATAGACCTAATAAATAAAGGAAATATTTTACATATGTACTCTAAAGATAAAACTAATTAAACTATATTTATAATACGCATCATTCATTCAGTAAAGATATAATTATCAGATATGTAATTATATATATCATATGTATCTTGTTTTTTTATTAAATTTTTTATATAGATTCTAAAGAATTGCCGTTTAAATTTTACATATATGATTTGTTTTTATTATTTTTTAAATAATAATGATATTAAAACTCGATTTTTTATACTTTTAATGGAAAAAAACATTCTCAACTGGTTTCTTTATGAATTTATTATCTTATATACATGTGAATTATATAAAAATTAAAGAAAAAAATTCATACGCCCTTTTCTTGAAAATTACTAGCAAAATTTTTTAAATATATTTTCTTTTCTAAATATTCTTATCTATTAAATAAGAGAATATAGTGTTATATTTATCTTACCTAATGTGAATTTATAAATTATAAAAAAATAATTTTATTATGTAGAAAAGGAATGCATTTGTAAGTTTATAAATACAATACCATGTAAAATATCATTAAGGAGTATAAATATATAACATTTAAGTTTTTTCATGATAATTATGTAATATAGTAATTAACAATATATAACTATTGTTTTTTATATTTCTTCATTAATCTGCATTGCATATAACTATTTGTGCAAAAAAAATTGTGCTATTATATTAGTTGTCTCAGCATATTATATTTTCTTATTTCATTATTTTTCTCAAAATATTAAAATAAATATATAAAAATAGTGTATTTACTTTTATCAAACATTTAATCCATAAAATAATAATTACCTTGATTTATTATTAAAAATGTGCTTTATTGAATTGATAGTAGATTTATATAATGTAAAATAAAAATACATAATATGTTATGTGTATTCGCATATTGTAAAATATCAATATTTATAACATGTATAGTAATATAAAAGATATATTTAATACAGCTTTTTCACTCAAATGAGGATAATATACAAATTATTCATGCAAGGAATATAAAATGTTTTTCATAATTACTTAATATAAAAATCCTTAATTATAATATATCATATGCACAAAATATCTTGTAATACATAAATAATTTATCCCTTTAGTATTTATTATGAACAATAAATATAAATTTATTATACACTATTGTTTTTCATATAAAATATTTGTCCCTTGCACGTTTACATAAAATATATTAAAATTTTAATAACATGATCCTTCAATATAAGAAATGTGAACTACAGAAATATTATTTTATATTTTGAGTTTCCCGATTTTCAGAAAATTTTTCATATCTGTACCCAATTTTATTATTAGGATGCAAATTATATTTTAAGCATATTATTATTTAAAATTAGATATATATGATAGATGATATTTTAAAAATATAGTAATAATTTATAAATATCGTAAAAAAAGAAAAAAAGTGTATATGCTAAGTTATAAAAAATATATTATCTTTAAACAATGAATATCAAAACATGATATAAATTTATTCGATTATATGATTTATATATGTTACCATGTATTTTTATTAATAGCTGGTATATTTCAAAGATATATTTGATAAAACACTAAAAAAATGAAAAGAATTATAGGTATAATATATAGTTTGTAATTTCTTTTATATTATATATATATAGAAATTTTTTTGTCTTATTATTTCATGAATAAATATTTATAATTATATATATATATTCTTTATATATATTATAATTGTAGAAATATATATGTATATACATCTTAATGATAATTTCCCTTTAATCGTTTACCCATATAAATTCTCATATAATGTTAAATCATAAATATATTATTCATGTTCTATTTAGGTATAATATATGTAGCTATATATAATTGTAATAATATTATGTATCCGTTATGTATGAGATTATTGAAGTAAATAAACAATTAATGAAAAAATAATATGTTCTTAAATATATAATAAATCTCTCTATACATAAGAGACATATAATAGTAATATTTATATTTTTTCTGAGCATCAGATAATATGATCTTTATACCTATAATCTATAATATATCTTTTATTTATCATTTAATTTATAAAAAGATATTACCTTATTGTTTTATTTATAAATATATAATTCATTACTAGTATGTAGATTACAATATAAGCAATATTCATTTTATAATATATAGATAAATATGAATATAAAATTTATAATATATATTTATTTATTTTGTAAAAATAAAATATTTTTTATGAACATACATTTATTTCCAATATATGCATACAAGAAGAAGACATATAAATAAGTGTTATCGGATGAAATATCGACAATATAATTACATATACTATATTGCTTATTATATTGAATGATTAATTTATTCTATGAATAATAAGCATATAACTATAAGACAAAATATATTTTTTATAATTTTACATTATTATATGATTTCAGAGTGATTTATGTGTTCTAAATATTATTTTGTGATTTGAATAATTACTTCCCACATCCATAAAGCATAATAAAAACACATTTTTGTATATTGGAAGAATCAAGTAAAAATATAAATTTAAAAAAACTGTTTAAAATTTATGTGCTATATATTCATATATATTATATGTAGATGTAGTATAATACAATTACCTACAACCATTTGTAATTACAAAAATATATACTTTATTTTGTATAGTTTCCATAAAATATCACAATGTCTACCCCAGCAAATAAAAAAACAGAAGTATGTTCCTACTATTAATATAAATTAAAATATACAGTAACTAATTTTAAAATATTGTTATGTACATAAACATAGAAAAAAATACTTCTTTATCTACATTATTTTAATCTTTTATATTTATTATAACTTTTTTACAGTTCAATTTTAAAAATATATTTCCTATCTGTTCGGAAGATTATAATAAACATTCAAGGAATCAATCAAAGGAAAATAGTACAGAACTTATGAATTCGTGTAGCGCTATTACAGCAACTTTGGGTTTTTCCCAAAACCATGAAAGCTTTGTGCCAAATTGTAAAGACCTTATAATATATTTGGACTATATACAGAGTAAACCACCCCTTTCTGATATAAATGCACGTTGTAAATATTTCAACTATAAACTAAAACAAATATTAAATTCTCAAAAATACAATAAGCTAGGCACTAAAAGTGCTTACACAAATATGATTACAATTACGAATTCAATTAATCATAAAAAGGTTCCTGATATATGTAAAAATTATGTTGATGATCTTGATGACAGCACATTTGAAATATTGGAAGCACTGGATAACCTTTATGATTATTTAAAAGGGCAAGGTAACAAATGCAATTTTCATAGTGAATGTTATGTGAAGTACATGGAACTATCAAGCAAGTATGTTGGCGTACATAACCGCAGTCTTCGTGAACTGCTAAGTAATTTTAAAGACGAATATATAGAAAATAGAGAAGATGTAGATACGAGAAATATACCACAAGTTACATCAAATCAAGAACTTCCTGCAGTTTCACATCATACATCTGGAATTAATGCACGCGCTATTATTTTAGTTTTACTTATTTTGTCATTTACTACATTAATAATTATATTCTTTCTTTATAAGGTTAAAAATAAAATTAATCTATGTATAATTGTATTACAGTTTACAATACAAATGATTATGGAAAAATTATATAAAATATATAATATACATATAAATATATATGTCAAATTTTTCCTATAATAACAGTATACTTCATATGTATCTTCTTTACATTCGATAGCAAGTATAATAAGGAAAATTCGAAAAAGAAAAAATAAAAAGGATATAAAATTATTAAATTCATTTGAAAATGATAATGAAGAATTAATTAATAAAAGTTCTCAAATATCATACAACCCATTACAATACTTCTAAAAAATGTAAAAGGTGGGATCAGGCTTTTATGCTATATGCTACGTAATATATTCTTTAACACCATAGGATTAATAGTTTATATGTATTACATTTTATTTAGATTTTACATTATATTTCAAAGTTATATCATTTAAATAATTATATCCGAAAGTTCTTAATATACAATTTGTGAATATATTTGCATCATATTTCATAAAAATGAATAATACTTATTAATGATATAGTATAGTCCTTGTTCACGCACTAATATATATTATTATAAAATATTAATAATATTTAACATGTTTATTATTTATAATATATATTCATATTTCCATAAATATATATTATAATTTTATTTATTTTATAGAAAATATATGTGCTTGGAATTTTATTTGTAATATTATTTCTATATAAATTTAATAATGATATATAAAATAATATGATACATGATATAATTACATGTATTATTATTATGATTAAAATATTTTTATTTCATACTATAATATAAATATTTACTATTATAATTACCCCTTATTTAATAATTCATTAATTCTAAACTTGCATGTATTAAGAATACTTTATATACTAAACTTTCATTGAATTTACTATATTTTATATATATTAATATTTTTTATATTTACGCATTCATTAATTGCAATTATCTTTCTACAGTGTTATATATTATATATATTTTTAATTATATGAAATAATATTTAAAATAGTTTTTTAAAATAAATATTATGAAGCATAATGTTATGCATATTTTTATTTCAATTAACACTTGTAATAAACAGAGTATAATTTAAAAATTGTTTTATATCTATTTTTACAAAATTGTTCATAGAATGTTATCAGAATGAAATATGTAATTGTCTAACAATTATATCATCATTTATATGTACGAATACTTTGGAGTAGTATTTATTTAAACGTTACTGAATAAATATATTTTTTATGAATGCTTATCTCATTCACCAATTAAAAACCTAATATATAACGGTTATATGTAGATTCAAATTTTTTTGTTTATTAAAAAAAAAAAAATATAACTATAAATAAAAATAATTAATTTATTTATAAGATTTTTCTTTTTCCTATTTGATTATAAGGATGTAATACACCAAATTATGATCAGAAGAAACTTTGACATTTGATCTTCTATCATCATATGTATCTATTACATATTCAGAGCTTCATTTAACAAGAATAGCATATGCGAAATTATAAGATGAAGCGTATGAATTTATTATATGAGCATGTGAATTATATTTATCTGCAGGGTTATGTATAGTACAATTATATTTTACTGCATTAGTGGCTCTTTTATGAGTAACAATTTTAATTACATCTCTAGATCACAATATAAAATTTTAAAATATTTTTCAGAATAATCTTAAAAACCAAGTAGATTATTTTGAGAAAAATATTAATTTATTTAATGTAATCGTAATTTTATACTTAAATCACACTCGTGTATAATGTTTGATTTTTAATATGAAAAAAATCTATTGAGGTATAATATCATATTTAATACATAGCTATGTTCATATAAAAATCCTGCTGGTATCATTATTAATACATTATTATTAGACTCATAGACAGTTGATGCTTATTATATTGAAGCTGAGTTTCATGAGTATTAAAAAAATTTATAAGCTTTATTCGAAAATTACATTACATTCATTACCATTTTGAATTGTGTCTTTACCTTTTATACCTTTGCATTTTAAATAGCTTTGAGGATGATTCATAATATATTTTAACTTATACCCTTAATCATGTAATCCCCTCATGCATCCTATACATTCATTATTGGAAACATTTATTTCCTATATTATTTTAGTAATATATTTATCTTGAAATATGTTATTGCTAAGGCATTTAGGTATATTATAACATATACTAGTTAATATAGTTATTACTTAATCTTCACGAAAAATATGGTATATACAATATTTCATATCATTCTTGTCTTTTTTTATTTTTTTTTATATAGTCATATATTTCAGGATATTATTCATGAAGTTCATTAAAAGTATTTTCATAATTTTTATCTATATTTTGTTCTTATACATAATATTATTTTAAACATTTAAAAACTACTCCATTTATATGATATTAGTTACTATGAAAGATAATAACTGTTATACTGCTAATTCAAAATACACTATTTCTTTTTATTAATGACGTTTATATTATTCTATTAAAAATATAATTTTGTAAAATATATTTATCATGTGGAATAAGGATATAATAACGTGAATTTAATATTATACTAACATGGTAATATATTATCACATTAGGGGAAACATGAATTATAATTCCTAACAGTATTATAAATTAATGTTCATTATTATTGAATTATAATATTTAATAAACGATTATATTTATTTTTGTGGCCAAATGTATTTTCACCTATCCTTATTTACATATGTAGAGGTAAAAATAATTAATATCGCAGAGATTAATATAAGAGATTTTTACAATGTTTATTCATTAAAATTATAAAACTTCCAATATATGATAATATCAGTTATATAAATAAATTATTGTTAAAATATAAATTAGAGATAAAGGTTATTATAAAGGTATACAAAAATATGTAATAATGGATTTATAAAGGTTTCATTTAAATATCACTAGCAAATGATATGAGACTAGTTCTATATAAATTTAATTAGATATATATACATTTTTTATTATAATAATAATACACCAAATATATATATTGTCTACTCTAAATGCTTTATTTCTTAGTTTAAGTGTAATTTTTTTTTTTTATAAAGAACCTTATTGGTAATTACTCTTGTAGTTGTTTTTTTATGTCAAAAAATATATTGCGTTCCTAAACATCATTATAATGGCGCACTAAATAAATTTGAATTTTATAATGAATCATGTTAAAACTATGTAAATATTATATTAAAATTATATGTATATTTATATATTATTAAAAATTTTATTTGTAAGTCAAAATCCTAATTAATGCTTAAGACAAAATAAAATGGATATATCTTAAAAATGAATTATATATTTTTTAATCTTGTAAACGAATTCATATCATTTTAGTTATATAAGTTAGTTTTAGAATATATGTAGAAAATATTAACACGATATACTCTGCAAATATATTTGTAATATTGTTTTTTATAAAAAAAATATCTATTTTTTTTATTATTTTTTTTATGAGTCTGTATTCTATCTATTTCAATTTAGCGTTACTTCATTGTAATTTGGTATACGAGGAGTAAAATGGTAAGGAAACCTGTTTGAAAAAATATAAAGCCTTGTACAAGTCAATATATTTTATAGTTAACGAATATTTAATATAGAGCTGATATATATTTAGATTTATAAAAATAATATCTTATATTAATCAAATGATTTTCTTTACCTTTTTATTTGTTGTATTGTCAATAGTATTTCTTCTTTTCCTCTTGATTCCTTTTTCATGTATAATTTTTTCATTCCATATAAATAATATATCAAATGACATTTATCATTTATAATAGTTATATTAATATAAGATAAATAGTCTCTTGTGAATAATTTAGAATTAATTACTCTCCAATTAATATATCATTTTATTAATATTTTACTACTATATGTTTATCACATTTTGAATACATATTTATAGAAGCAGATAAATTATCTTATATTTTTTTATTGATATTTGTTAAATTTAATACATAATTTTTACAGCCTTAATGCTGAAAATTATTTCATTAATTATTTAAATGTCTATTCACTCATTTCATATGTTATATACAAGTATTTTAAATAAGAAATTGTAACTATGAATATATTCATTAAACATCTTATATATCTTTCCATTAAGATTATTTATACTCTCCCTAATACTGTTAGTGAGTTAATAATATTTTAAACAGAAAATAACTTATCATATATGAATCAATGCAAAAATTATTTTCTTAATTTTATTAATGCTTTTCAAATATACTAATCGTTATTACAGAATTTCTGGACAACCTGAACTAATAACATTTCCTATAAAATTGAGGAAATGAAGTTATCATAAAATGTCTTTTCGACATTTAATTGTGTGATTTCCTGTATTTTGCAAATTATGTAAAAATGTTCTTTACGGAAGTTGTAATACATTCATATATGTATTTCTATTGCTATATTAGTTAATTGCAGAATAAGTATAATGATGTAGGATGACAAAGAAGCATCAATCCCATTCAGAATAGGATTAATATAAAAAACAAATTAATACATATATATTTTTTAGAATAATTTTTTAATACTAATCTGTACAATATAAATATAATTTTCTTTAGAATATAGTAAAAACTATTGAAACGAAGTATAACATGAAATTATTTTTACGCACATATATAAAGTAAAGAAAATAAATTTTATTATTAAAAAAAAAATTATGAAAAAGAAATCAAGATAGACTTTTATTTACGTCAAATGTGGGTTAAATATGGAATTATAGGTATATACAAAAGTTATTAAGTTATATAATCGCCATAATTCCAATATATTTTAGCGTTCTCATAAATTTAGCAATAGGAAAACTTTAATCATTATATATCCTTGAATATTTATTAGAAGATTAGTTAATTTTAAGTGTTATAAAAGTATTAAATTAATCGTATTGAATATGTTCAGCTAAAAATTACGATGAATATGTATTATGCATTTTATATAATGAAATATAATAATATAATTATGACACTTTAATAATATTAGAATTATCCTTTTAAAAATATATTTGTATTATAATGATCTATACATAGCATTTTGTATATACTTTAATTATAATTTTTATTGAAATTTTTTTTTAATAATATACAGAATTATTTATATTAATATAGAAAACTTTTAACACTATAAGAATTTATATTACTCAAATAAATTGATTTATATAACACTGTAGCATAATTATAAGGATTTATAAATCACATCTTTTTACGGTTACGTATATGTAGGAGTATATTCCCAATATATAATCATTCAAATACATCTTTTATTTCTATTTACTTTTTTGTATTAGATAGTGCGTGATATTATACATAAAGTTGAACGATAATTAATTGTGTTATTTGTAGGATATTTATTTCAAAATCTTGCTTTCGTCAGATATAATAAGCATATGTTCAGTGACAATATGGTAAATTACGTAATTTATTAATATACTAAGTATAATTATAAATACTTTTATACATGCTTTATGGTAACTATTAGATATAAAAAAATTATAGATATTAAATTTTCTATTTTCATTAATAAATATATACATTATATGGAAATATAAAAAAATTTATATTTCAATTTATATAAAATAAGATTAATTAATATATTTCTTTTCTTTTTTTTTAATGTTTTATCATAAATATATTCTTATGTTTCAACTTATATAGGTAAAATACCTTTTAATGATATCATATTATTTAAAATGAATTTATTTAAATTTCTTTTTCCTTTTTTTTTGCTAATAATTTTTTAGAAGTTTCATATTGATCTATATACTATTTCATATTGTTTATCATTTAATTTATATCACTTACTTTCATATAAACCAATTAAGTCCTTATG
>NW_021628967.1:38352-51303 GCF_002157705.1 Plasmodium gonderi
AAAAAAAAAAAAATTATTTTGAACCTTATACAAGATGAACATATTTATCAATAATGCAAAAAATGAAAATATTATTCCTGTACTTATTTGTGTGCCACTATCTGTACCGATTATAGCATCCATTTGTACAGAAGAAACTATTTCTCTAGAATTATCAACACGTTTATCTTTTTCTACTACTGTCAATAATCCTTTAGTTTTCTCTTTCTCCGAGATCGTACGTAAGAATCCATCGACACCAAAAACCGTAGGATTTAAACTCTTAATATATTGTATGAATGAATTATTAAAATATTCAAGTAATGATATAAAAGTCGTGTTATTATTGCTTTTATACTTTTCTAAGTATTGTATATGTTGTCTTAAGGCCTCAAATTTCGAAACATTTGGTGCTTGGGTGCTAACAAATATGTTATATTTGTCATTTAGTATATCAATATCCTTAAACATTTGTAATATATCTTCATTAAGATCAATAGGATAATCACTACAATGACCTAATAAATTTGAAATCATATTGAAGTTTAGGGATTCGCTTAGATTCTTCATTTCATTATAGCATATTTTTGGGTCATTACAAGGGCATTTGAATTTTTCAAATAGATCTTTTAGCTTATAATGTAAATATTTACAACCTTGTTCTAGATATGCTTCGTCCTTGGATATATTAATATTTATATAATTTAAATAATAAAGAATATCCATACAAGATCTATTATAATCCTGCCCATTAATATTACATGCTTTTTTTATACTCAATTTATTACAGTAATTTGAATAATCATCATAAGGTTTATGTTTTTTATCCTTAGCATGTTTATTGAAGTCATTCATACATTTGGGAAATATATCCTTAAAATTAAACTAAATATGCATGTTATTAAATATGCAAAATTATTAAATCTCGTTGAAAAAACATATTTCTTATTTTTACGAATTTTATATTTTAAAATTAGTAATACTAATTATAACACTATGAGAATGTTCAAATATGTATTTCTATTTACCGTCGTAGATTCACTCATTATTCTTTATAACTTCTACTTAATACAATTAATTTTAAATATAGTAAACTTGTAATATTAAGAATAAAGAGAAAATATACTATATTCATATATTATATAATAATATATATATTTTATAAAATTTACAAATACATTTTCAACCATATTTTTATTTTACTCCAATTTTAGTTTAATTTATTTTAATATTCCTCGTGCATCATGAAAAGTACATTTTTTTATATAAATAACTATTGTAAAAAATTAATTAGAAAACTAGACAATGTATAACTGTATAAACTAATAAACACTAGTTATATATTTTTTGTCTCATGTAATACTACTATTATAAAAAAGTAGTTATTCCATGAAAGAAAAAAAAAATAATTCATATTAATTTAAACAATAATATTATACCAACATATTTATATATATATATGTATTTAATTTATTTTTGCAAGTATATCTATAAAATATAAATTCTTAATTCTTATGGTTAAAATAATTGTATTTCTGTCATTCTTACGTAATACATTTATAACTACAATATTAGGACATAATTTGCTTAAACTATGCTTAAAAAATATTATTAAATATGCACTAATGATATAATATTATATATAATTCTATTCGAATAAAAAAAGTAATTTTAATTAATATTATAATCATATATATATGCATTTAATTTTTCTTAATTACTTTATTTATTGTGCATAATTTGTTTTATCATATGAGCAGATTTTATAATATAGAAGATAATAAAATTACCACATAAATACATATATTTTTAATGAAAAATATAAGCACAAAATTAAATTGTTGAGTATGAAACTCATTGAATTTTATACTCATATGATTTATTGTGTAAAATAATGAAAACATTAATAAAATACTTAGTTAATGTCTATGAAAAATTATTTTTATGATATAACAAATTTTGATATTCACATTATATACCACTAATCAAATTAAATTAGATTTTAAGCTTTTTTTAATATTTATATATTTTTTTTCTTTGTGAAGTTTAATAACAATATTTATACATTTACTCTATGATAAATGAAAAATATATACGTATCATGTTTTAGGGTTTAGGTTTAATTTTTTGGGTTCATTCATTTTGTTCAGGTTTAAAGGTTCTGTATTTACATATTTTTCGGAACACTCTTTCTATCATTAATATTTTTTTTATTTGGATCAAAATTATTTATAATATATAACTAATTAGGCTACTCATTATATATTTAAAATTTTATTCAAAATAAATAATATTATGTAATTGAAGCATAATATAAATTATTATAATAAATTCACGTATACATGTTTCTACATATAACTTTCATGAGTATTATTAGTAGATTACGTATATTGCAACAAATTCAATTAGAATAATAGTGTTAATGTTATAATTAATATATATTTATAACATTTACATTTATGGGAAGCTATTTCATCTACTTTATTATTATAATTATTTTATTTATTATATTAGCATACACAAAAAGCTTATAATTTTGAGTAAATAGATTTATTTTATAATTTCTCTTTTATTATTAGAAAGGAAAGTATATTTTTTATAAATATCACTTAGTTTTATGCAATATATGATTCAAAATAATATTTGTACACTCTAACGTAATAATTTCTTAGTGTTCAATATAATGTTAGAACACATTTTATGATGTTAATCATACATATATAATAAGAATAATGTGAATATCATTACTTTAACGTTATTAAAAATTGTATAATCCATGAATTCTACTGGAAAATATCGTTTGATTTGTACTTCTAATACTATGATAGAAATATATAAGAATATTAACATATAAATATCTTGCATAAGACGTTTTATTAAATTTATAGGTTATATTGTATATTTTTTACAGTATATTTGAAATGATTATTTTTTATATTTATAAATTATAATATAATATGAATTATTTTGTATGAATAATAATTTTCATATAATGTGTGAACAATTATAACTTATAACTGTTTTTACCTTAATTAATGTTAATTTTATATTTCAGCACATTAATTGTGGCAAAAATATAGTTTTATTACACCAGAATGTTATAATTACTACTAAATTAGGTGATGACGACAAATATAATGTATTCTATATTTTATTTTTTGTTTAATATATTTATTCTCCCTATTACAAATTCGTTAAAAAATTATCTTAAGGAAAAAAAAATACATAATTATTTTTTGACATAATATGAAAATATCATATAAGAGTATTTCCCATTTTTTATTCGTTTTTATTAATACAGGTAACAATATAATGAAATAACAGAAACAGTAATATTCTTAGACAAACTATGAATTGTATAATATACATAATCTGAATTAGTAATAGTGTATTAAGGAAAAAAAGAAAAGTATATAAATATATTAACATATCATATTAAAATAAAATAAATTATATTTATATACCCATGAGAAAAAGACATTTAATACATAATTGTTTCTTTATATTTTCAATGAAAAATTATCTATAAAACGTATATAATATAATTAAAATATAATACTTTCTCAATGTCTTAAATTATATGTTCAATTATATAATATCATATGTAAACATGATTATGACATGCACTAATTTTTATGGGTATGAATTTATAAAATTCGACACGTTATACATTTATTCTAAAAGGTCGTACTCCTGAAATATGTATAATGATTTTTCATTTTTTATTTAATTGTTACATTTTTTATTGGTAACATATACAAATGCAATAAAATATTATTTTGAAAAAAATACAAAAAAATAAAAAGAATTTTATATTAATATATTTTTAAAAGTCATATATTAATAAAAAATGATATACACATTGTTTATGAAAAAATATTAAAAAGGATATAATACAAAAATAAAATCCAATAAAGCATGTATATTGTATCTATAATATGAACACAATTTTGGATATACAATTATAAATTTTTAATTGGTTCAATAATTCCCTGATATTTGTATGCTTCTTAGTGCTGTTTAGAGTAAAATTTATTTACCTTTAACTGTAGGCCTATAAATTATTATAACCAAATTTTAAACTAATATATAATTTATAATTACATACCCAGTACTGTGTAAAATATATATTTGAATTTTTTTATATCTGTAGAATATTTGGAATACATATTTTTATATTATTGTAATATATTAATTATTGAAACTTCAATCAAGTTCCTTTGTAATATATAGTATGTCATTATAGATTTTCCTTAATTAAAATTCGTATATATTAACAATATAAATACAGTTAAAATCATTTACTATTGACGATTTTCTTCTGAATTAATTGTGATATATTTGCTCATCTGCTAGCGTGTTATGTAAATAATAAAATTATTATTTTTTTCTAAAGCACTAAATTAGACATATTTATGATTATAATAAGAGAAAATAAATATTTCTCTATTTATCAGACCCCTTTGTAACGTAGAAAAATTAAAGTAGAATTAGAAATATTTGTCGGAGTACACTAAACTTAGAATAATTTGGGAAAATGATTTTTAAAAAAATTATCATAGATATTCCACACGTTATCGTACTAATGCAATCGCCTACTATTAGTTAACAGGCATTTATAATAATTTATTTTTGAGACAGATAGGATGATATAATTGTATGTATATATATGCGTTAATAACAATTATATAAAAAGTTAAGGGTATTATAAGTATAAAATTAATGAGTAAAAACTATGCAATGATAAGTTTGCAAAGAAAAAAACCATAATATAGTACAAGAATTTTTTGAATTATATATACGTTAAAATTGAATTAATATATATTGAGAATTATATATTTGTTTTACACAGTAATAAATATATTAATATATTATTAAACATTCAATATCTGTTGTACTTATATAAAAGAAGGTGGTTTATTAATATAACTATTTAAAATTGTTAAAGTAATAAATTATAGTGAATTCATATATCCATTTTTGAAAAACATCGTTTTTTAGCATCTTCTTAACAATAGAAATAAACTTTGACAATGATAAAAATGAAGTTATTATTGTATATATAAGAAATTCATTTTTTTTCGTACAGTTCATTGCAAAAAAAAATTTTGACTTACGTATAATATGAAGAAAAGCAAAAATAAAAGTATAACACCTGGATTATGGCCTTTAGTATATTATTTTTTTATATATTATTGGTTTTAACATTTTATTAGCTGAAATATAAATTTCTAATAAATCTATTTCAAAATATCTTGTTATAATTTTCAGAGAACATTGGTGCTGCATCTCACTTAATTTATTATTTACAATAAATTCATTTAATTAACTTTACTTATTATTATGTTAATCGTCATTATTTCATACTCTATTGGATTTATGAGTTCATGTGTTCTCATTTTCTTAAGTTTATTTTTTTTATATGCTAAGCTTGATTTTATTCATAACACATTTTTTTAATGGATAAGTATTTTTTCAATAATTATGTAACAATTTAATGTTAATTTGCTCTTTTTTAAAATAAAATACATAAATCTCTTTTCAAATAATAAGAATAGCCCAGTTAATATATAAACTTATATTGGTTTGTAATATGAAATTATTTTCATAAAAAATATAACAAGAGAATATATATTTAAGGTCATAATATTACATCATATGTATGATAATGTTTTATAACATAAAAAAATATATAATTTTAATTATTTTACTAAAATTAAGTAAATTAGTAATTTCTTCTATGCTGACATTCATTAGTTTACTTATACATTCATTAAATAAAGCATTAATTATATTAACGTATTTAAAATATTAAAAAAATACTTAATCAGTTGTAATGTTAAATTGAATAGGATATAAAATTTATTTATTATTTATTGGAATATTTGTGCATTTCGCATATATACAATTATATCATACATTGTAAAAAAAATTATACACTAATTCATACTATAATAGCATATATTTGGATATATGAGATAAGAATATAGATTTCAGTTGATGTATTTAAGATCTATATAAATTCTATAAAATACAATAAGTTAGATTATTATATATAAATATTTTATTTATTACGTATATGTAAAACGAAATAAAAATATAAAATATTTTTAAGTAACTTATATTTTGTTAACATATATTCCATAAAAAAAATTCCAAAAGTTTATAAGGTAATTACTAATACATATAATATAAACATTGTAGTATAAAATTATTACTATATATACTTATTTTAATGTATAACTCCTATTCTAACAAAAACATATTTATATATTTAATATACAAATATCACCGAAATATAAAATAAATATGAATTTATTATGTTAAATCATGATAATAATAAAAAATATTTTACATCTTAATCATATATGTCATGATTCAAATACACAAAATAAATTTAAAATAAAGCGTATTAAAAATATGTAAATGCTATTCAATATATTAATAAATAGATTTTAAAGAAACAATAAATATACATGTAACAATGAGTAAAATACATTATTTTAATTATAATCAGAACTATGATAAATAAAATATATTAAAAGAATACAGTTAACCTAATTAAATAATACTTAAAATAAATAAATATATATATCATATATAAAATTAAATTTATAAGACAATTAAGCATAAAAATTCTTATAAAACAAAAAGCATATATTAATCAATTGAAATAAAAATTAATAAAAAATAGTACACATTAAATTCAAGAAACTCTATAAATTAAAATGTATACGATAAATAATAGATATTATGATAATTAAAATAAAGAACGTGCAAACATAATTATTAAACACTATGAACATAAGAAATAAATATAGTTCATATAATCTTCATGATACAATGTGAAAATTAACACTATAAATTAGAATATAAATTTTTAACTCTGAACTATAAATCAATAAACTAAAACAAAAACACTGATAAATAAACAAAAGAAAAATAATAATTTAAAATATATTTACAATAGCTTACTATTTATTATTAAATAATATGATTTTCATAATATAAAATCTGATATTCATAAATGTTAGCTAATATTTATGAAAAAATATATAAACGTTATTAGAGGGAGGGTATACTTTTCAATAATATAACATATATGATTTAAAAATGGTGCATTTGTTATAATAAATTATTAAAAAAAAATTTATTACTTTTTGTATTAACACATAATATTTATTTTTTTCATAATATTTAATTATATAAACATTTAATTGTGTATTTACAAATATTATACAAAATTATCACATTTATTTAACATTATTGCGAAATAAAAAACATTAATTAGCATAATTTGAAAAGAATAAATTAAACATGCAATTTGTATTTCTTTTACTATAATTAAAAATTTAAGAATTGTTATGAAATCATACACGGATCATTGTTTAATATTATAGATTCCATATTTTCAATGGAACAGTACATATTTAAATATTTTTACTGTACTGATTGCGATAAAAATATACATCATTATTAAGATGCTACTGATTTTTCGATATGACCATTAAGATTATTATAAATTCATAGTATAAATTTTATATTTCTGAAAATGTCTACTGAATATTAGTTTACATAATATTAACTAATTTATATTTTGTTTTATTTATAATACGAGCTATATCATTTAATTATATGCTCTTTAAAAAAACATTGATATATAAATATCCTACATATTTTCATATATGCTTGAGCAAAGAGATAGATTAAATTTACACGATTTATAGTTAAATTTTTTACGATTATGTAATACATTATATCTTGTATCACTTTAATAAGTTCTAAATATTTTAGATAGTTACAATATATTTTTTTTTTCACATATATTATTTTAAATATTCTTTTACCATAATATTACATGGATCAGAAAACTAAATGCATAAATTATTTCATCATAAAAACATATTTATTAGAATATAATATAGAATATTTTGATGATAAAATTATATTTTTTATACTATTAAGAATCTTATTATTTAAAAATATATATATATATATATACATAATTAGCTTTACTAAAAATGAATAATGATGTAGGAATTAAAGATATTACAACAAATATAATTGTAATAGATGTACCTATATTTGTTTTGAAATTGGTTAGGTCCTGTTGTTCAGCATTTACATTAACTTCACTAGTTATACTATCATTTGTTTAAATGTGATTTTTATATTTATATGTAATATATTATAATGAACCACAAGCGCTCATGAACACTTTATATCTAAGATGATCATTGATGTCAAAATGAAATGTATATATCATATATAGCTTTCAGTATTTGTGTGACACAACTACTATATATTTCGAGAGGAACAAATTTAATATGACTAGCACAATGGCTATTTTCTTACACTTTTATTAGTTAACTGTAAATTTATTTTGATATAGTTACTACATTCTGCAGTATATGGTTAATTCTTATGTGGTCCATAATAAAAATATTTTAAACTGCCATTATAGCTGAGGTCCGCCAGAAGATTTTGTATATTAAATAATTATTGCAAAACTTTATGGAATGTATTTTTAGCAACTATCGTATAATCAACATTTAAAAAATATTTTTTAATAATTCTACGCTCCAAGTTTCGTATAGTAGGAGCCTCATTAAAAATAATCCATAATATTATTATATTTAGAAAAAAATGTCTAATATTTCAAGCTAAAAGGAAAAAAAATTAATATAATTACAAAAATTATATTCTGTTAAAATTTTTTTTAAATATATTTATGCAAACGTAAATGCTTTAATACTATTACTTAGTTTGCACTAAATTAATTAAGAGTTACAATGTTTTCCTCCATCCTAGACAATATTATATTTTTTCTCTCGTGAAAAATAACGAATAAAAAATTAGATTAACAAGTGTACATGATTTATAAATATAAATACATCTTATTTGAAGAATTATTTTTTTTCGATTATATATAATTGTTGATTTCATGTGACAGAGTTGTCTTATAAATCCATAATTTATTGTTAAACAATATCATATATGTTAGTAACTAATTGATACATATATTGTATATTCTTATTTATTTTAATGTAAAGTGGGAAAATACACACATTTTTTATTTAGGAAAAGAAATTAGTTAAAATATTATGCAATATATGATATAAAAAGAAATCATTCTATAATTAATTTATATTTTTTACTAAAGTGTAATTAAAAACAAAAGGCTTAATATAATTATGTGTTATCATCTTGGACATATAAGAATTGTTTACAAATTTTCTTTGTATAATGTCATATATATCTTTGTGTGAAATTTACAGAATACTTAAACTAAATTTTCAATTTGTCACTTAGTAATTTCATATTTCATGCATAAAAAATTTTAAAATACTACTTATATATTTCACCATAGTTTAAGTTAACAGTTCCTAAATTAGACGTATGCATTATATATATCACTTATGGTATTTCGATATTTATAATTTGTTATCCATTTTTGTGTATATAAATATAATCATTTAATTATATAATAATATATATTGACGTATTCTGTCAAATTTATAATATATTGAATCTATTTTTTTTATATATATGTGGATTAGTCAAAAATAATTTATCTTTACTATGTCTCGTTATAATAATAATTTTTATTTGTTTGTATCGTTATGTCGATTAATATATATTTTTTTGTTCTTACAAATTTATGATTTTACGTGTTAAAAAAAATTGTAGGAAATTTATATCATATATTGCATTAATAAGCAACAATAATTATATAATTCATACTAGATTATTAGGTATATATTATTATATGTATTTATATCTTATGATATGTTAAGTGTTTTGATATAAATTGAATATTTAACATCGAATACACATTATACATGTGTAAAGTAATTAAGTTTTTCTCACAAGAAAACTTAATGATTTATGCAAATTTTATATTATCCAACATTTGGATGAATCATAGATATATAGATTCATTGTAAATGAATATAAATGATTTAACATTTTAGAATTACGATAGTATGCATATTTAAGAACAGTTGTTATTTTTTTATTAGTCTATTTAACACTTTTTCATAGTTATTTATGGCCCCTATGATCCCTAAATTCCCCATGTTTGTATGATTATTACTGTATGGCATTAACAAAATAAATGTAACATCTTCTATATTAACGCACCTATGATTAAAACAATTAGTGGCATCTCAAATACTTAATAGAATTGTACAAATGGATAATCACATCATTTTATTAAAAATTAATTATGATTCTGATTTAAAAATAATTCTGTGTTCCTGTTCACGCTACTTATTAATTGTAAGAATGTGAAGAAATAGAAATATCTATTTATACAGAAAATACTATTTACAATATTATATTATTTATAAATCATTTACATAGATAAAAAAAATTATATAAAATTTAGAACTATATATATGAATAATAATTTATTTAATTTATTCTCTTCATATTTTTGTTGTTGAATTATAGGATAATAATTAAAGAATACCTATAATAATATATGAAGCGGTATGAGATTATAGACTTACATATTTTTATAATTGCTTTATATGCTATGTTGTGTGAAATTATATTAATCTATAAGCATCTAAAATGGCGAATATGTATAAATTAAATTTTATAAACTCATATTTGAAATGTATCTGAAGATCAAATATTAATATGTATTGTGTATATTTTAAGAACAATTGCATTAATATATGTAACCCATATAATATTATTGTAGCGCTTTACACTTTAACTATAATTCCATATATGTGAATATAACATATTGCAGTATTCTTTTGTGTTATGTTGTTATTTATTTTGATTTACGTTTATTATTAATTTCAAATAAAAGTTAGTTTAACCTATAAAAACAATCCTTAAATATGATATTAGACAAATATTTTTGTTCCATATAAGGACATTATCATGACATTAGAATGCAATATAAATTTCATAAATAACGATGGTACATAATTCATTTGTACATAGATTTATATATATTAATAAATTAAATTTAATCAATATTATTATTGATAATCAACTAATTTAGTAATTCATATAAGGCATAATGGAATTTTTATGTTAATTATAAAAATATTTAAGATGAATGTAAAAAAGACATAATAAATTTATAATAAAAGCATTTATTTTATTGGTAACTTTGTATTATTATAAGAAAATTCATTCAGTTTTAATATTACTGGGATATATATATCGTATAATATATATGCTTAGAAAATAATTCTTTGAGCATACAAATGAATTTTGTTAGATTTAAACCAAATAAATTAGTAATATTCTGATATAATAAATAAAAGAATAAAAATACATTAACTACTATTGTCTATGTATAAAAAATATATATTAAGAAAATGATGACTATAAGCATTTCAAAATTAATATTTTATGTGATATAATACATGCATAGAAAAATGATGTAAATGTATTGTAATGAATATTTATGAAGGTATTAAATAAATGATCGATAATAATACCTAAAGAGCACATATTGTAATTTATATGATGAGTTCTATATTTATATAATATATATGCGAACTTTTTCATAAATTATTTTATACAAAATATTTTATATGTGTAACTGCTGGATATTTCGTAATATTAGTACTCATATGACTACACTTAACATGAAATGTAATATTAATTTTTCAGAATAGTACATTATATATTGTAGAAAAAAAAAAAATTCAAAATGTATATAATAAATAATAATATATTGATAATTACATAATTTTTCGTTATTAATAATTATTATTTTAATATGTGAATACATCTGTATATATACATGTCCTTATTTAAACATTAAAGCATTTGTATTCAAAATAATATAATATTTTTTTTCCATAATTTTGTGCAAAAATTTTAAAATAATTATATTATTATTTTTAATGAGAGATGATATAATAATATTATGTAAAAAGGTTCAATCTTACTATTATGCTTATGTGAATTATACCATTTTCTCAAATGCGCTTTTTACTGAATATACTTTTTTGTAAACCACATTTTCAATATATATTTAAGTGCTTAAATTCAATAAGAATTATTAAATACAACACTATGAACACTTTATATGAAAGGGATATTCCAATAGACATCATAAAATATTTATTCTTTTGTATATATAATATATAGATGCACTTTATAACATCTATGATTAATACTTATTAGGTCAAATATGGACCACAAGTTATGTACAAATCAAAATTATGAACAAAGAATTCATTTAAATGATTCTTTTATAATACTAGTATACATATTTAATTAAACAAAAAGATATATAATATTATATTTATATATTTTTTATCCTTTACATAAAATATTGAAATATTTTTCTACGTTAAGGAAAATGAATTATGATATGTTTCAAATCATAGACATAATATTTCTATTTTCACTTAAATAATATTCATATTTACGCGATTTATATATTTATTTCAGCTTAAATTTATTTTATGGGTTGCATAACTAAAAATTGTCATTTAGTGAATAAATCACATAATGTATGTTATACATATAAATAAATTCTATATATTATAATAATAAATTTAGAATTAAATAATTGTTATTTCTTTCTAAATATAAGTCTGATTATTCTATAATTATTGTTTTACATGTATAAAACTAATTAGATATTATATATTAGCCCAGATGTATAATTTAGATATATTATGCATATATTATATGTTATAATTATTACAGTGGAGAGCACACCATAATTATAAAAAATAAAAATTTTATATATTTAATTTAATTTTCTAAGAAATACTAATAGAACATACTAAATATAATATATGTATAGTTGTGTTCCAGATATAAATATAATTAGGGTATAACATATTTATTTTTAATAACTATTCTAATAAAATATCTTATCTTATTTTCTATAATTAATTATTACTTAAATTATACATAATTTGTATTTTAATTAGTAATTAAATAATAATAGAAAAATTTATCATGATGGGAAAAACAAAGTTC
>NW_021628968.1:0-3668 GCF_002157705.1 Plasmodium gonderi
ACACAAATGTAATTATAATAGCAGCAATTATATTAGTTTTGTAATCGGTTACGACTTACTGTTCAGCATTTACATTAATTTCACTAGTTACACTATCATTTGTGTCTATGTGTTTGTTTTATTTATATGTAATATATTTTAATGATCCACAAGAGCTCATGTACATTTTATATCTAAGATTACCATTTATGTCAAAAAGACATGCACATATCACATATATAGCTGTCACCATACGCATGATACAACTTCTATACATTTAATGAGGAACATATAAAATGATAAGCATAATGTGTATTTTCATACACTTTTATTAGTTAAATGTAAATTTCTTTGATATAGTTACTAATTTCTGCAGCATTTAGTTAATTTTTATATGATCCATAAAAAAATGTATAAAACTGACATTATAGCTGAGGTTATTTAAAAAATTATGTATAGAAAATAAATATTACAACTCTTTAGGAAATGTATTTTTATCAACAATCGAATAATCAACACTTATAAAGTTTTTTTTAATATTTTTACACTCCATGTTTCGTATAGTAGTAGCCTCATTACAATTTACCATAATATTATTAACTTTGGGTATAATGTCTGATATTTCAAGCTAAATGAAAAAATATATAATGATATTACAAAAATTATATTCTGTTAATTTTTTTTTTTTTAAATATTTATACAAACATAAATGCTTAAGTACCACTACTTAATTTGTACTATATTAAATAAAAATTACAATGTTTTTCTCCATATCAAACAATATTATATTTTTTCTCTCGTGAAGAATAAAGAATAGAAATTTATATTAACAAGTGTATACCGATTTATAAACATAAATATATGTTATTTCAAGAATTGTTCTTTTTTGATTTTATATAATTGTTGTTTTCATGTAAAAGGATTGTCTAATAAATCGATAATTTATTGATATACTACATTATATATGTTAGTAACTATTTGCTACATATGCTGTATATTCTTAGTTATCTTAATGCAAAATGGGAAAACATTCAAATTTTATTTAGGAAAAGAAAGTAATTATAAAGATAGACAATATATGATATAAAAAGAAATAATTATATAAATAAATTATGTATTTTACTAGAGTGTAATTAAAAAAAATATACTTAATATAACTATGGGTTAAATTGTTGGCATATAAAAATTGATTACTCATTTTCATTTTATAACTTATATATATCTTTGTGTAAAATTTATAGAATACATAAATAAACAAAATTTTCAATTTCTCACTTAATAATTTCCTATTTAATGTATAAAAATTTTTAATATACCACTTATATATTTCACCATTATTTAAGTTAACTGATCCTAAATTAGACGTATGCACTACATATTACACGTATGGTATTTCGATATTTATAATTTGTTATCCTTTTTTGCGTATATAAATATAATTATTTAATTAAATAATAATAAATATTGACAGAGTCAATCAAATATATAGTATAATGAATCTACTTATTATACATATATGGATTAATTGAGAATAGTTTATCTTTACTATGTCTTGTTATAATTTTAATTTTTTTTTATTTGTATCGTTACGTCAATTAATATATATTTTTTTGATGTTACAAATTAATCATTTTACATTATAAAAAAAATCGTAGGAAATTTCTATCATATATTGCATTATTAATCAACGATAATTATATAATTCATACTATGAAACTTAGGATCATATTATTATATGTATTTATATCTTATGAAATGCTTAATGTTTTGATATATATTGTATATTTAGCATGTAATGCACATTATACAAGTGTAAAGTAATTAAGCTTATCACACAACAAAACCTAATGATTTAAGCAAATTTTATATTATCCAACATTTGAATTAATCATTTATATATATATTTATTGCAAATGAATATAAATGATTTTACATTTTAAAATTATGTTAGTATGCATATTTAATAAGAACTATTATTTTTCTATTAGTCTATATTACAATTTTTCATAATTTATTATGGTCCTAATTATCCTTAGATTATCCATTCTTATATGCTTATTACTCTAGGGAAATAACAATATAAATATATGATCTTCTATATTAACACAGCTATGATTAAAAAAATTAATGGAATTTCAAATATTTAATAGAATTGCACAAATGGATAACCACTTCATTTTATTAAATATAAATTATGATTTTGATGTAAAAATAATACTGTGTGCCTGTTCACGCTTCTTATTAATTGAAAGAATGTAATGAAATAGAAATATCTATGTATATAAATAATATTTTATACAATATTATATTATTTATAAATCCATTACATAGATAAAAAAAAATTATATAAAATTTAGAACTTTATATATGAATAATAGTTTATTGAATTTATTCTCTTGATGCTTTTCTTGTTAAATTTTTGGACATAATTAAGGAATACCTATAATATTATATGAAGAGGTATGATATTATAGAATTACATATTTTTATAATTATATTATATTCTATGTTATGCAAAATTATACTAATGTATATGAATATAAAATGGTGAATGCGTATACATTAAAATTTATAAACACATATTTGAAACGTATCTGAAAATCATAAATTAATACATATTATTTATGTTTTAAGAACATTTGCATCAATAATATAAGCCAAATAATATTAATGTAGCTCTCTACACTTTAGAGATAATTCTATATATGTGAATATTATATATTGCAATATTATTTTGTGTTATGTTATTATTTATTTTTATTCACTGTTATTAATTTCAAATAAAAGTTAGTTTAACCTATAAAAACAATTCCTAAATATTATATTAGGGAAATATTTTTATTGTATATAAGGACATTATCATGATATTAGAATGCAATATAAATTTCATAAATAACAATGGTACATAAATTATTTGTAAACAGATATTTATATGTTACTAAATTAAATTTAATCAGTATTATTATTGATAATCATGTAATTGACTAATTCATATAAGACCTAATGGAATTTTTATGTTAATTATAAAAATATTTAAGATGAATATATAAAAGACATAATAAATTTATAATAAAAGCATTTTTTTTATTGCTAACATTGTAGTATTATAAAAAAATGCATTCAGTTTTAATATTAGATGGATATATATATCAAATAATATATATTCCTTGAAAATAATTGTTTAAATATATAAATGAATTTTGATAGATTTAAACAAAATAAATCAATAATATTCTGATATTTTAAATAAAATAATAAAAATACATTAATTACAATTGTCTACGTAAAAAAACTATATATTAAGAAAATTATGATAATAATTATATTTCAAAATTAATATTTTATGTGATATAATACATGCATAGAAAAATGATATATATATATTGTTATGAAAAATTCTGAAGGTATTAAATAATCGAATAAGCAAAAATTCCCAAACAGCACATGTTGTAATTTATATGATGAGATTTATATTTATATAATTTATATGCCCATTTTTTCATATATTATTCTATACAAAATTTTGAATATGTGTAACTGTTGGGTATTTCGTAATATTAGTAATGATATGAATATATTTAACATGAAATATAATATTAATTTTACAGAATACTACATGATATATTTCAGAAAAAAGAAATACTCATAATATATATGATAAACAATAGTATATTGATAATTACATAATT
>NW_021628968.1:3693-4834 GCF_002157705.1 Plasmodium gonderi
ACTTCTGTATATATACATGCCCTTATTTATACCTTAATGCATTTGTATTCAAAATATTATAACATTTTTTTTTTCATAATTTTGTGGAAAAATTGTAAAATTTTATATTATTATTTTTAATGAGAGATGAAATAAAAATATCATGTAAATAAATTCATTCATAATATTATGCTTATGTGAATTATACAATTCTCTCAAATGCGCTTTTTACTATATATATTTTTTTGTTTTAAGCCATATTTTCAATATATATTTATATGTTCAAATTCAATAAAAATTATTAAATACAATACTATGTACACTTTATATGAAAGGGACATTCAAATAGATATCATACAATATTTATTCTTTTGTGTATATAATATATAGTTGCACTTTTTATTATCTATAATGAATTCATATTAGGTAAAATATGATCATAAGTTATGTACAAATAAAAATTAAAAACAAACAATTCATTTAAATTTTTCTTTTACAATATTAGTATACATATTTAATTAAAAAAAAAAAAAGATATAAAATGTTATATTTATATATTCTTTATCCTTTATATGATAACATTAAAATACTTTTCTACGTAAAAGAAAAATGAATTATGATATGATTACATGTATGGACATAATATTTCCATTTCCATTTAAATAATATTTATATTTACGTGATTTATATATGTATTACAGATTAAATTTCTTTAATGTGTCGCATAACTAAAAAATTTCATTTAGCAAATAAATCACATAATATATATTATACATATTTAAATCTATATATTATAATAATAAATTTATAATTAAATAATTGTTATTTCCTCCTAAATATAAGTCTGATTTTTCTAGAATTATTGTTATAGATATATAAAACTAATTAAATATTATATATTAGCTCAGATGTATAATTTAGATATATTTTATAATTACTACAATAGAGAGGACACTAAAATTATAACAGATAATAATTTTATATATTTTTTGTGATTATATAATTAGTATTTAATTTAATTTTCTATGAAATAATAATAGAACATACTGAATAGAATATATATACAGTTGTGTTTATTATATGAATATAATTAGGATATAATATATTTATTTGCAATTTCTATTATAATCAAAAAGTTTTTCTTATTTTCTATAATCAACTA
>NW_021628969.1:0-4805 GCF_002157705.1 Plasmodium gonderi
ATATAGAAGAAAAAAAGAGAAATTATATGCAGAACACGTTCAAAAACAATCCCAAAAGAAAAAGTACTCGGATGGCAGTACCTTAACGATGGTAAAAACACTAATGAAAATAAAAATGTATATCATTATAAATCGGAAAGGGAAAGGATTTTTATATGCAGAATATGTTATTTTTTAAGTTTATCTATTTGTTATGGTATTTCTTTAATTGCATTTAAGCAGAATGGTGAGGAAAAGATATGTGATGATATTCTATATTAAGCACTTGAGGATAGTTATACTTTTAGAGAGGATAATAAGAAAGAGGTCATAGATGATTATTTTGACGAGAATTCTGATTCTGAATAGGAGAATATATATTTGTGCCTATACAAATAAAAATATATTTTAGAAATCATATTAAATAAGATGATTATAATAATCTATTTTCATAAAGTCTAATAAGTTAAGATATGCACAAATGATGTAAATTTTCTAAATAAGGACAGCAAAAAAAATATCAGTTTCATATCACGCAAAAATAATTGTAATATGTAAGTGTGTATTATATATGTAATATTTACTGTGTAATTTTATCATAATATCATGGTTATTCAGTGTACAAATATGTAAGTAATATATCATGAACATTTTTTAAAAAGACAATTGCCAAAAATAAAAGTTATTAAGAAAGTTTAAAAATAATTCGAATATCATTTTAGAAACAACAACATACCATTAACCAAAACGTCAAATTAAATAATTAAATCCTGAACTATAAATCACAAATCTGCATCTATGAATGATTTATTTTCTCTGTGCAACAATTTTTTTGTGCATACGGTAAGTTTATGTAGAAGATAATAATATTATTGAACTTTATATTGTATATTTATGCATTACTTCAAGGAATAGTTTGCGTAAATGAAGTATCACATACCACGTGCAAATAAATTATATTTTGAGAGTCATACTTTTATATTAATTATTATAAATAATGTATAATTAATTTATTTGATCAATACGTTAGTGCAGTGGTCAATTTATATAATTCACAGTTATAAAACAATTCTTGTCAACATTTAACAATGATAATTTTTGAAATCATATTAGAAAACCACATATTATATTTTATATTTGTGAAATATACTAAATGAGAAGCAGAGTTAACATAAATAAAAAAATAAAAATATATTTTTTTGTCAATTAACTGTAATAAGAAGCATCTACAATTAAGCTAATAAAATTTTTTGTATCATATTTTTGGTTCATGTACTTTCAAAATTGTAAATTATATAATGCAATTCACATTTGTATTCTAAAAATAAAAGAATAATATTTAATTTATTCCGTGGTTATTTAAAAAAAAAATAATATAATACTTTTTATAAAATATTATGCTTAATATTGCAAAAACTGCCCATGCAATATATTTTTATAAGATATACCCAATTTAAAATGATTATATTAGGATAGATAAAAAATAAGAATTTAATATATTATTCTTTATATTACGAATATAAAGAGGATCACAATTATAATATATGCATTTTTTTTTATCTTTATAATGCAATATTTATTATAAGCATTATTTTGCATCATATTATAAATATTTCATTTATAATATTGATGATATATCACTTTAATTGACATGAAGATTAATATAAAAAAATATATAAACGGCAAAATATTCTTGAATTAGACGCAATTAAAACAATAAATATATACAATAAACTTTATAATTCATATATTATGTTACGTGAAATAACTGTATTTATTAACATTTATATAATTTATAATAAAATATTAAAATAAGGAATTATTAATATTGAAAAAATATAAAATATTATACACCATAATACAAATTGTATTACATTCATATATATGTGAAATTTGTATTATCCCATTTCTACAGAAATATGAATTTATTATAATATAAATATTTTAAAAATTTAAATGTTGTTTAAATATAAATATATTTATATACAATTCTTATACAATAATTTACATGGTTCTTATAATTTATATAAAAATTACAAAATATGAAGACCTTGATATATATTCCTTATCATATTTATTTAAAAATGATGTTAACACCTGTATTAATATTTTATATGATTCTATGTATTTTTTTATAATTCAGAAGGATATATTATGCACTTAAAACTCATTACTATCCATTCTGTTATTTTAATTTATATATTTAAAATTATATATAATATTGTAAAAGTAATTGTATATATAAAATATATTTCAATTATTTGTGTATTAATAAAAAAAATACTTTCTAATATTATACATGAATTTCTATTATTAAAATAATTAGTTAATTAGTACAAGGTAGAAAAGTAGGATAGCTTTATATCTTGTATTAAAGTGTCATATTATTTTTATTAATCTAAAATCATTTTATATATGTTTTGCATATATTCGCTTAATAAAAACGGAAATACATTATCTAACACATTCTAATAATAATAAAATTTAAGCCTTATTATAATTAATCTCAAAATGTATATATGGCACATTGACATTAAGTATATAATTATAATAAAGCAATTCTTATTTATTTTCCATGATTCTTATGCTTATTTTTAAGAATATATTTATTGTTGTTTATAGATTTTATTATTTTGTTTAATTAGCCTGAAACCGAATACAAAATTTTCGGTAATGGAGAAGTCTATTGTATGTTTTAATTATTATAAAATAACTTACAGCCTTATTATGTTTGTAAATTCAAATGGTCAAATATATAATAAAATATAATTCAATACAATATATATACTGATTATCCATAATTATTTTTATTCTTCTCAGTATGCCATTTTAGAAAATTTTCCCAAATGCCTAGACATTATAGAAAAGAAACCTAAGAACGTAAGCACAGAAGATAAGAACCAATATAGCCCATGGGAAATAGAGTGTACGAACGAGGTTAATATAACTAAGTTAAGAAATGTTCATGTTGATAATAGAACTCCACAAGGTATATGCATACAAGTTATGGAATATTTAGGTGAAATTAATAATGATGAGGAACAAGCCTTAAAAGATGCGGGATGTGAATTTTTTTATTATTGGATATATTATGTTCTTTTTAATAATAATGAAAAAAAAATTAATGATATACAAAGCCAATATGAAGAACTTATCAATATATATAACAATGCCTATTTTAAAAAAAATATAAAAAGTCGATGTATTGGCTCTAAGAGACCTATTGAACATGATGATTTTAAAAAAATCTTAGAATTATCTAGTATATATAACTCAATATATAAAAACACTAAGCGAGATAAAAATGATGATATTTTTAAAGAAGTAATTAAAATAGTAAAGTTATATAATTCTAAATTAGAAAATAATCCAAGTAAAATTATAGAAATTGTAAAAGAGCCTTCTTGTAAAAATAGTAGCGGAGTTACAATAATAATTACCTTTGTTGTAACAATCATTGTTTTCCTTTCTTTATTTATTTTGTATAAGGTTGATTATTCTATTATTTATAAATATTTAGACTATTAAGTAATTTTTCTGATAATTTAAATAAATATTTCTTAAAAAAATACATATATATAATAAAAATATTTCTTCTTTTTATGAATTAGTTTACGATATTTGGTTCATTATGGCGCAACATAATAAACAGAAAAATAAGCAAATCTTATAGTATTAATGAAGAAAGGAATGTTTTTCAAGGATCTGAAATATACAGCGTTCTACCTAGTAGGAATGAGCATAATTTATTATACTTTTCTCCATAACTATACCTTTAAAAATATAATATTATGAATATATTTTCTTAAGGCACATATAAAAAGAAGCAAGAAACATGGAAGATTTTTCTCCTAATAGTTTTATAAAAAAATCATATATTTCATGTAATAAAATAATAATTTATATATGTTTTTCAATTAAATATGCAAACACTATAAAAAATTATTCGACAGCCTTAAAAAAAGTGAATAACATAAAACAATTGAATATAGTGATTTTATTGTTGTAATATAGAGTATGCTCTATAGATAATTTGTTTCTATGTTACAATATGGTCTATTATATATTAAATGTAATATAATATATATAGTAATGTAGGAATGTATATATATATATTAAATACTTATTAATATTGTATGTAAATATATAAAATTTATGAGTGTGCATTATGATATATTATTGTATAATATTAATGAAAATTACATTTATAATTAATATATAAATAAAAATGCTTTATAATTCTTATAAAAAGAATTGAGTTTCACAGTTAATGGTTTAGTACTCAATATATAATAGTTATTTTATGATAATAAATTTATTATGATTCTTAAAATTATTTTCCAGCATAAGTATTGCTTGTGATCTATATTCTTGGATAATATAAAGCTTTGGAATATTATATACATCCATTTTGTATTTTCTTTTGTTCATAGATTTTAATATTATCTTAGCCTATAATTTGCAATTGATAGGATATATATATATTATTCATGTTTATTCAATAGGAATAGATAATGTTTGTTATATTCATAAAACAATACATATATACATATTTAATTTTAATATAAAAATTATTTTTACGGAATGCATATTATTCTTATTGAATTGTTGCATGTATAATAACCTATATTATTTTAAACAATATAGTATATGAATGCTTAATATGCATTAAAAAAAAAAATAGTAATGTATAAATTTTATAATTTAATACATTACATTGTTATTTATATTTTTAGTTAATTAAAAATAATTATGCTATTAAACATAGATAATTTATTTATTTATCTATTTTGTATGATTATTGAATTAAAATTATATTTAAAGAA
>NW_021628969.1:4898-5456 GCF_002157705.1 Plasmodium gonderi
AATAAGTTATATTTTCTATATTTATGTGTAATATTAAAAAGATAGAGCTATAATAATTTCCTAATATTGCATTTAAGGTTATTTAATATAAATTTTATATAAAAAAAATTGGCGAATATTCAATATATCAAAAGGTAAAATATTATTATAACATTATTCATCTTCATGAAGATAGAATATTTTAAAGAATTATACATTTTATTATATGTTATAACTTATATTCAATTTAATTAATTGTATCTATGTAATCTATAATTTTTTGTATTAACAGATATTTATAGCCATCATAGAAATTAATATTTGTGCTTGCAAGAAAAAAAAATAGCTTTGAATTTAATATATAATTATAACATTAAGATGAATAAAAATTATATTTCTTACTAATATATTATTATACTTTTTATACAATTATATATGTGACAAAGTATATATGAATTATTATGATATGAAATCATGAAAATATACAAGTTAAAATTATTATTGGTAATGTAATATATAAATTTTTATATATGAATTAACACATTTAATATGGTTATTTACATAAATATATATATATAT
>NW_021628969.1:5569-11007 GCF_002157705.1 Plasmodium gonderi
AGTGTATATTATAATATATAAGATAAAAGTAAATTTATGTATTTTCATAAAACATTTTGTTTTAATAGATTTTTCCATTATAAAAATTTTAGTATTATACATGGTCACAAAATAAATATCTAATCTGTATATATACATTGTTACTACCTATATAATGGGACCTATGTTTTTAAATATGCATGTAATATATAAAGTATATTGTTTATAGAAAACAAACTCTACAAATTAAAATGAATAAGTATGCAACAAAATATGAACTATAAATATATACTGTCAAAATACACATGACAAAAACCTAAAATCTAAAGACTAAATCCTGAACTATGAAACATGTACTCTAAATATTAATCACTATACCCTGAACCAAATGAACTAATAAAAAATTATAATATTTATTCATAATATAAATATATAAAGTATATACTTTTAGACACAATATTTTTTTTTATAAATATAGTTCTTACTATTTTATAAGTGATTATATATCTATGAATATACGTAACTGTAATATAAAAACACTCATAGGTAAAAAAATTAAACTTGTGTTTTGTTATCATTTATAATCTATAGATGTATACAAAATTTAGTATATATTTCAGAAATAATAACAACATATATATAAATACTCATTCCAATATGACACAATCTTTTTTTGAATACTATAAAATATATGTTTATAAATAAAGTGTTAATGTATTATATGTTATATGATTCTACAATAAAAAACATATACATAAAGAATATATCCACATTAAAGAAATATAAATCATTATTTTTTTATATTACACTGTTGAACTTTTCAATTACGCTATTATTTAATATGAATAATTGACTAATATTTTATATAATTAATCTTACAAAAAAAAATACTTTGGAAATAATGAAAACACATATAAAATAGTTTAAAATGTCAAGTGCTTTATTATAAATAAATTATTAAATCTGACAAAATACATATCTATTAATAATATTTTATAAACTTTATAATATAAAAAATATTTTTATATAAAAATAATATTCTTCTAATAAACACTACAGTTATCATATCTTAGACAATATATATATGAAAAAAATTGCAATTAATATAACAAAAAATATAAAAAAAAAATTATATATTCTATATGTATAAATCAATTACAATTATGATTATTCAGCTAATTTCTATTATAATAAATGTATGATAGATAAAAATATAATAAATTTGAAAAAATTCAATATGTATATGATATATAATCTTCATGACATAAAAGCTATCGATGTATTAATATATTTAACAATTATTATAAGCAGAATACTATAAAATCTAACATAAATTATAAATCATAAACCCTAAAAACTCTATCCAGATATGTGCCTAATCTATTCTCTGAAGAATGAACATTAGTCGTGAAAACTGTATTTTGAAAACTGTATACTAAAACCTAAAATTATATAACTAATTCATTGAGAACATATCAGAACATGACAATAAAATAATCTCATGCCCAAATAAATAATTATTATATACAAGTTAAAACATGTAATTTGTAAACAAAATGAATTTTAAGGAATAAATTAATCTAATAAATAAATAATCTGAACAATTTTTACTTGGTTAATGCTAATATTATACTATAATATATTAACTGAATAATATATAAATGTAAGAGATACACAAAATAAGACTATAAAGGAAATAATACTAATAAATAAGATAATATGATAGATTAAAGTTATACAAAAGTATAAGAACATTGAAGATAAAATTTAATGACTGCGAATATTTACCAAGTGAAACTAACATAAATTTTGTAATAATGAAACTGACATGAAATAATATATAAATGACCCTTTTTAATTGTTTATATTTAGTTTTTGATTTTTCGTAACTTTATAAATATTAAGTGATTCTTAAAGCTGAAAACTATGTAATTATTTTTTATATAATAAGAAAGTCTTCAGGATACTTGTATAATATTAAAATTATTATTTTATAAATATTCAAATTATATGAAATGCTTTTTATTATTGTTTCTTCTAATTCATATGTTCATTTTATTACATTATTATTTCATCTTACATAAGTGTTTAATGCAATTAGACAGAATAGTTACAAGGATTAACTGTCAAGGCATATATGAGGTTAACATCTAGCATTCAAAAAATAGTATTTGATAGTATTTGTTTATTCAAATAGTTCATTTTCTATATACTACATATTATAGTTTCATGAATAATGACTTATATGATCATATATGTGTGTGTGTTCAAAAAATTAATGTGCAGAAATAGCTAAATGAATAACATGGTATAATGTTTATTTTATAAAAATGTTTTTATGTGGGTTAATATTATTAATATATTTATTTACATGTCCTAACATATACAATATTATATTATGTATAAATTTATAAATACATTACATATATAAAAAAAAAATTATATATAATTTTTAGAGCTTTATATATGAACAATAGTTTTTTAAATTTATTCTCTTAATGTTTTTTTTGTTGAATTTTAGGATATTAATTAAAGAATGCCTATAATAATATATGAAGATGTATAATATTATAGACTTACATATATTTATAATTGTTTTATATACTATGTTATGTCAAATTATGCTAATGTATATGCATATGAAATGGTGAATATGTATAAATTAAATTTTATAAAAACATATTTGAAATTTATCTGAAAATCGTAAATAAATATATATTATATATGTTATAAGAACAAATGCATCAATACATGTAACCCATATAATTTTATTGTAGGCCTTTACAATTTATGAATAATTCTATATATGTTAGTATAATATATTGCACTATTCTTTTGTGTTAGGTTATTATTAATTAAAAATAAAAGATAGTTTATCCTATAAAAATAATCTTTAAATATTATATAAGACAAATATTTTTGTTGCATATATGGACATTTTTATGATATTACAATATAAATTTCATAAATAACAATGTTACATATTTTATTTGTAAATAGATACTTATATATTACTAAAATAAATTTAATCAATATTATTATTGATAATCATGTAATTTAGTAATTCATATAAGGCATCATGATATTTTTATGATAATTATAAAAATATTTATGATGAATAAAAAGAAGATATAATAAATTTATAATAAAGGCATTTATTTTATTGGTAACATTATAGTATTATAGAAAATGCATTCAGTTTTAATTCTACTAGGATATATATATCGTTTAATATATATGCTTAGAAAATAATTCTTTGAGCATATAGATGAATTTTGTTAGATTTAAACCAAATAAATCAGTAATATTCTGATATATTAAATAAAAGAATAAAAACACATTAATTATTATCGTATTTGTAAAAAAAGTATATATTAAGAAAATTTTGACAGTAATTACATTTCAAAATTAATATTATATGTGATATAATATATGCATAGAAAAATGATGTATATGTATTGAAAAGAAACTTTCTGAATGTATTAAAAAAATTAACAAGCAAAAATGTCCAAACAGCACATATTCTAATTTATATGATGAGATCTATATTTATAGAATTTATATGCGCATTTTTTCATAAATTATTTTATATAAAATTTTGTATATGTGTAACTGATGAATATTTCGTAATATTAGTAATCATATGACTACATTTATCATGAAAAAATATATAAATTTTTCAGAATACTATATGATATATTTCACAAGAAAAAAATATTCAAAATTTTAATCATAAATAATAATATATTGATAATTATAAAACTTTTGGTTATTAATAATTATTATATTAATTAAGAATATGTGAATACTTCTGTATATATACGTGTTCTTATATATATAGTAAAGCATTTGTATTCAAAATAATATAACATTTTTTTTCATAATTTTGTGGAAAAATTATAAAATTATTATATTATTATTTTTCATAAGAAATGAAATAATAATATTATGTAAAAAGACTCATTTTTGATATTGAACTTACGTGAAGCATACAATTTCCTGATATGCGTTTTTTACTGTATATATTTTTTTTAAACCATATTTTCAATAGATATTTATGTGTATAAATAAAATAAAAATTATTAAATACAACGCTATGAACACTTTTTAAGAAAGTGATATTCTAATAGACATCATAAAATATTTATTCTTTTGCGTATATAATATATAGATGTACTTTTAAACATCTATAATTAATTCATGTTAGGTCAAATATGGATCATAGATTATGTACAAATCAAAATTATGAACAAAGTATTCATTTAAATTTTTTTTTTTTTAATATTAGTATACATATTTAATTAAACAAAAATATATAATATATTATATTTATATATTTTTTATCCATTACATGATAATATTACATTATTTTTCTACGTAAAGGAAAAATGAATTATGATATTTATCGAATAATAGACATAATATTTCCATTCCCACTTAAATGATATTCATATTTATGTGATTTATATATTTATTGCAGCTTAAATTTCATTAATGTATCGCATAATTAAAAAATCGCATTTATTTTATAAAACACATATTATATATTATAAATATAAATATAACCAATATATAATTATAATAATTTTATAATTATATAGTTGTTATATCTTCCTAAATATAAGTCTGATTTTTCTAGAACTATTGTTACAGATGTACAAAATTAATTAGGTATTATATATAAGCCTAGATATATAATTTACACATATTTTATATATATTACATATTATAATTACTACAATATAGAGGACACTAAAATTAAAATAAATAATAGATTTATATATTTTTTATGATTATATATTTAGTATTTTATTTAATTTCCTATGTAATACTAATAGAACATACTAAATAGAATATATGTCTAGTGGTGTTTCACATATAAATATAATTAGGATATAATATATTTATTTTTAATTACTATTCTAATAAAATAATTTATCTTATTTTCTATAATTAATTATTACTTAAATTATACATAATGAGTGTTTTTATTAGTAATTATATAATAATAATAAAGAAATTTATCAGGATGGGTAAAAGAATGTTCAATATTTTTCATATATTTTCCTTATTTTTAATTATGCTTTGCATAAATCATTATTGGAATGATGTGGTAATACTTTACATAATTGTATAATTATGATTTTTTCATAATTATTCTATTTAACACAATTATGGCTCATTTATTTTTTTTTCATCATTAAATAATGATACATATATACTATTTACAGCAGTCAGAGGTCGAATCCTTGTTTAACATATATAAAATGAGAGAAATAAGCATAGTAAGAATTGATCGAATAATGGCAAAGCATGAAATTCAGAAAAACATAAAAAATAGTGTATTGGGAAAAAAAAATTACGTTAAGGGGAAAAATAAGAGAATAAAAAACATAGAATATAATGCACCAAGATGTACAAATACAATAAAAGAGGCATTAAATGAATTGGATACTTAT
>NW_021628969.1:11239-36836 GCF_002157705.1 Plasmodium gonderi
ATATGAAAAATTAAAGGCGAAGAAAGGAAAAATGTTTTTTAAGGAATATTGTGGTTTCTGCAAAGATGTGTTTAGTAAATGATGATATAATGAAATTATATAAAGTCATATATATTTTATTATGAATTAAATGTTTATTAATTTACTATAAATTTGATATATATGGATATCTTTTATATATATCACTGATATTTATATAATATATTTCTATTTAATTAGTAGTTATTTTGCTTTCTCATTAAATTATTTAATCAATGTACATGAGATTCACGTGCTAAAAATTATATTACAAATATTCTTAAAACAATATTTATATGATCAGATTATGAGTGTATACCTATAAATGTATACATTTGTCCTTGTTATCGAGAACATTATATAAATATATTATATTATTTTTAATGATTTTATATGTGTTTTCATATAAATTAATGCATAAAAATCAAGGTTGTAGTGTACATAATGTATTTTATAATAGATTAATTCTTTTGTAATAAAACTTTATAAAAATATTTATATACTTTTAATTCATTTATACAATATTTTTTAATTGTGTACGTTAATAAACATGATATTCTTTTAAGAGATATCTATTTGAGTGTGTTTTAATTAGAAAAAAATAAAAGATCATTATTTTAGCTAAAAACTTGCTAATTTAAAGTAAGTTATTTTTTCTGAATACATTAACAAAATGCTTTATAGTTTTTTATTAAGTTTGCTTTTTTATATATTAGTACATATTTATATATTCGAAAAGTAAGTTATACTTTCATTATGAATTATATATTGTGGATTGATTAATTATGTTTTTAAAATATATTATTATAATAATTTTATATAGAGTTATATTAATGTACATGTAAGTTATTATTTCGTTATTTAATATTGTATAATGTAATTTAGTGAGTATATTTTAAGAGTTAACATTTCATTGTTTTCTATATATTTATATTATTATATTCAGCAATATTTTCAATATCTTTTATAAATTGTTCCACTGTGTAAAGCATGATATATATGAATAATGCATTATATGTAATTTTAGAAATCTCGTTATGCACTTTTACACTACTTAAATATATAATTTTTTTTTTCCTAAATAACGTTTTTGATTTCATGTAACATTTTTCACATAACATATTATATGTAATTACACATTTTTTTGTATATATTATTTAAGTTCATTAAGTAAAATTATGTTCTATATCGTAAGGATTGTTCTCTAGTTATTTTTTTAGTCAATGAGAATTAGAACCCATTAAATTATTTGTATTGTATCTTTTATAATGTTTTTATTTATTCATTATTATTCTGAAAACTATTCATGAAGGAATTCAAATAAATGTAATATTAAAAAACTAATGAAATTATAAAGATACATAAATATACAATAATAATAATATGGGAAATAGTTACTAGTACTTTGTAGAATCATACTAGTAATTAAAAAAATAAAAATATGTTTGTCCTGATCTATTAAAAACGAAAAATTATAATAACTAATATATAAATAAAATGAAGATACAACTGGAATTAAAATATAATCTAATTAAATGGATTACAAAATATTGTATACTCTTTTATATTTATTTAATAATAAAAATTTTAATAGATTCTTTTTTGTATATTCTAGTCAAACAAATAAATTTGTATTTCATATTTTTATAGGATATATTTCAATGATGCATATACATAAATATAAAATATTAGAGAATTTTTATTTATTTTTTTATTTTGTTTATGAAAATTTTTCTTCAATTACAAGAAATAATTATTAGCTTTTCGACTATATTTATTTCTTCCTTCATATTAAAATATAGAATTAATGGAACAAAATTTATATTTATGGTTTAATTTTCGTATAATATATATCATTACTTATAATAGAATATTATTTATATATATTTGTGTAATTTATGCGTATTATTTTATAATGTAGCATATGTATGTAATAAAAATAGTATATTAACCTGCATACACTATTTTGGGTTTCAAATGTAATCATAATTATATATATTTATATTCATAATTATTTATATTCATTTTTATATATATATGTATAAATATATATACTTAATATCTATAATAATTTTGTAATAAATAGATATAATTGAAGAATTGGGCCAAAGTGTGTTAATATATATATAAAAATATTTTACAATATTTTATTTTAAATTTTATAATAGAATATATTATTATCTTATATCTATTATTTTACTATGGCTTATAATAATATAAACAATAATAATAAAAAAATTAATTCTATATTTGATAAATTCTAAATGTTTAGTTATTATGTATTTTTATATTACATTTAAGGAAATTTGTATAAACTGCATCTCATATATTTTGATATGTTATTTTCACGATTACATTAATATATACTATGTTGATTGGGTGTTATTAAAAAAGCTATTTATAGTTAAATAAATTGATATATATAATATTATATCAATGAACAGTGAATGAATTATAGTCATAAGAATATACGTATTTCAATTTTTGCTTGTAATATGAATCTTATTTTTATAGACTTTTATTATTATTTTATATATACTGTTCATTTTATTTATGATATCTTAACATATATGAACTTGTAATTAATGTATTATCAATTTTATCCAATTATAACTTATTGTATTATTTTTTTAAATGTATTAATAAAAATATTTTTGGAGGAATAATTTTTTCATTTTAGCTTATAATAAATAAGGTATATAATTTATTATATAGATTACAAAATGTAAATATGCTATTAAATAAAAGATCACATCAATAGAATTTATTTTATATTATAATGAAAACATTATATTATAATATATATATATTAACACATTACTCAAAAAGCCTTCTGGGAACACTGTATTAAATATAGATAATAGCTTATATTATTATGAATTTATTTATATAACATTTTTTTTTATGAAGCTAATATCTCTATAAAATCTTATGATATTATTATATAGTCATTCATATTATAAATTTAACTTGAAGCATTAAAAAATAAATATTTATTTAGATATGCACATTATATATATGAGCAACATTAAACATGTGCTAATATGATTAAAAATTGTAATCAAGTTAAGAACGTACTGAGAAATTCCAAATATTTATATATATATTCTGTAAAATGTGAATATATATAAGTTTCTCTTTTATTAAAATGTCATTTATTTATAAAATTTGGGAACAGTAGCTGTTAGAAAATATATTTCTTCTAAATAAGTTATTTTTTTATTAGTCATTTAATTTGTTACACATGACATGAAAACCTACTCTTACAAAATTGTGCTTTCGTATATTATTCTAAGAATAATGGAAGAATAGAAATTATATATAAAAAAATTATATAGCTTTATAATATTTCCTATTATATAAATTCTTATTTATTACAATGGATTATATATACATGCGATTCTTTATACAACATCTTTAATTATATAAGTTATAAGGATATATTTTATAGGAATACTAAAATGTTATATTTAAATATCATTCCGTAAATAAATTTTAATAATTCATATCATATATTCATATATTTTTCTATAAAAATATTAAAATTATTTTAATATTATTGTCTTCATTATTAAAAAATATAAAACACGAAAATTAATATACATGTATATTAATATTTTAATGATAAGTATAAATATATATACTCTAAACTAAATGAACTAAATTTTTTGAAACAAAAAATATATGATGCAAGGAAAGAAAAAAAAGATACAACCTTATTTAATATACTATGAAAAATATTTACTAGTATTAAAACTTATATATATATATATATATATTAGGCAAAAAACAAAATACATATATATATATACATATAAGATACTTGTGAGATACAATATTTTTAAGATTTATATATTTACGCAGTTAGAGAGAAAATAATGTTTTATAGAAAAATTCAGAAAAAGGAATTATAATTACTATATACTACTTCTATTTGTTCCATTAGGAATATCTATTTTAATTTATTATATGTATATTTATAATATTATTATAAATACACATATGTGACAATTTATTTTATAAAAACTATTAGATGTTCTCATAATTTAAGGTGATATATTTAATTTTCAGTGATCAAAGAAAAATAATTTTTAGACATGTAAAACATAGATATTATATTTTCATTAATATCACTTGTATACCCTATTACTATATTTTGTAATTATAAAATTTATGAATTGATTATATTATATATGTTTAACATGTACTTTTATATTTGTTCGTTTGTGTTTGTTATTTATGTTATCCAGTTATATTATTTAATCTATAATTATTAGAATAACATAAATAGGTAACTTTAGTTGTGTCTATAACTATTTTATATATTTTTTATATAATTCTAAAATGGATTATAAAATGTACAAGTTTAAACAATATTTTTAAGCGTTATAAAAAATATATACGTTGAATGAATTATTCTACAAATCTAAATATGTGAATATAAGAACATAATACTATTACAAATATTATTTAATGCATTTATGGTATTATACATCAACAATGATATAAATAATTATTTTTGAATATACCATGCATGTTTTTAATTATTATCTATTAAAATATTCTATATATAAATTTGAAAATTATGTAAATTTTATAGTTATATTTAAATAATAGTTCAGTTTTAATTATATAAATATAAAAAAAATTATTTATTTCTACAGTAATTAGATGTATATATGCATGGTTAAAATATATTCCAATGATAATATGGATTTGTCATTTAATATATAAATAATAGACTCAACAACCCTTTTTATTTACATTTTTCATGTCCTAGGTTAAACTGAATTAGATGTAAATTGCATCAATAAGTATACATTTTATTTTTTTCATTACATTTATAATAATATTTTTCTTTTAATTATATGTAATAAAAAATTTTGTATTTTATAAATGAAATGTTTTTCATAAACTTCGCCTTATAAATTTCAATATGCCTATTTTTAAATGTGTAGTAATAATAATTGCAAATTATGTTTACATATTGTTGTATGATTGTACATCATGATGATTACTACAATATTTGTGTATTATGTGGAAATATTTAAAAATATATATTTCATTTATTTTCATACATTATCAAATAATTAAAATTTTTTTATAATATTTTTTTTTCTTTTTGTAAAAAATACCATTCTTAGATCGTATTGTTTAAATTAAAATGTGTTGAATTATTTAGTTGTAATGATATGTTTTTCATGGGTAGAGTAAGGAAGAGCATCCTATTTGATATTTGTTTTGAAGCGAATCATTTTTTATGAATTGAGATGAAACAGTTGTGTTAAAATGATCTTTATTTTTTTTGTTCAATCTTTTCTTTATGTTCATTACTTTTTTTTGCAAATATGAAACATACGAAGTATACTGATAATTTAGATATAATTTTATATATATATTTATGTGTATTATTTATATTATATAAAGTTTTGAGAATAAAGTATTATGTAAATTTTAATATTTTTCTACATTATAGAAGTAAATTTTAAATTTAACCTGGTATACAACAAATGTAACAATTAATGTTGTAAAAGTTATAATGAATAAAGCTAAAAGTATGGTGCGTAGATTTGTCGAATGTACCATTAGTTTTAGTCTTTCTTGTACTTCAGGCAAATATGTCATATATTTAAATTTAAAATTGTCTAGGAATGTACGAAGACTGTCGTTATTTAAACGTTCAGATATTCCTAATAGTTCCTTGTATGTCGTAAAACAAAAACTCTCCTTAGAGCATACGTTAACCCCTAATGAATTTATATATAGATTTTTTAGTTTGTCCAATAAGGAATATATATCGTCTTCCAAATTTGTAAAACCGCTCTCGCATACATCAGAAACCTTCTTATTAGTACCTTCTTTGGTTTCATTAATCATTTTTTTGTAAGCTGTGTCAGTTTCTTGTATAGAGCATTCACTAGTTTTTAGTAAATATTTTAGCATATAGTTAAAAAATATACAACTTGGATTTATATCTGAGATGCCTTTTATATCTTGTATATGATCCAAATATAATATAAGTTCTTTACAATATTGTAAAAATATCCCTACTTTGCAGTTACCCAAATGTTCTCGAATACGCTTACATGTATTAAGAAGTTCAGGTTGCTTAAGTTTTTCCCTATTTAGTGCATGCTCATCATAATCCTGAATACAGTTGGTAAATATACCATCAAAATCGAACTAAAAATAAAGAAATCATAATGCACATAAATATTATAAAATGTTCATAAAAATGTATTTATTTTTTTATTAATACACGAACTACTATTTTCAAATTAGTTAACGTAATGTGTAACTGATATTAATAGTAGGGACTTACGTCATTATTTATAGTTATATGGGTAGTCATTTTGTTACCTTAGGAAAATTAAAGAACAGACAGCTTATATTTTTGTAAATATAAATGTTTATGTGTAAAAGTATTATTATATATACTATATTTATACAAATATATTTTAATACACGACAACAGCTTTAAACACTTATTATAAATTTATTTTTTTATTTTATTCTTCTTATATAGAAGAATATGATTAAATAAGCCATTCTTGATAAGGGAAGCAATCATTTATATGCTAAAATAATAAGAAAAAAAACATATATAACTCTGAAATTAAATAAAAATATAGAATGATAAAAAAAATATTTTCTATTACTGATATGTAATTATTACCCATACAATAAATTAGACGCTCTATATAATAAACTATAAATTATATATATTATGCATGATTGATATTTATCTAATAATATATATTTATGTATTTTTTTGAATGTATACATTGAAATCAAATGAATAAATGTAATAAATGCTTATTTTTATCAATTACATATATAAAAATTCTATCTATAATTTATATTAACATTAGACTATTTATAACAAAATGTATATAATTTGTAATTTAATGTACAAACTAAACAAGTATTACATATTTATAAAGAAAAAAATAAATATAGTATTTTTATAAATTTAAAGTTAAATGAAAGTTATATTATTGTTCAAAGATACAAGGATCACATAAAATTATGCTCAGAAAAAATATAAATATTAACATTATATTTCTATTAAATATTTTATATGGGTTCATTATTCAATTAAGAGCATATTATATATTATTTATTGGTTATTTATTTTATTAATTTCAGATATAAATGTACATCACCATAATAATATTAATAATATTCACATATGTTATATAAACTAAGCACATAAACAATATATTTATGACTCAATATAACATAACAATTAATATGTATAAAAGACGCAATGTAATTTATCCTTAATATGAATAGATTCTTATTTCTGTAATTATAGTAGATATAAATCATATATTCTTATAACTATAAATGTGTATTTCTGAAAAAATAATACAAAACATATTCCAGATATATTTACTATAAACGAAATAATGAACTGTATATGATGCTTATAATTTTTTCTTTTTTTTTAATACTTTAAAAAATATGTCTTTAAAATATACATGGTTACGATAAAATTTAAACAAAAACATTATAAAAAATAAATCACATGAACGAATGAATTTATATAATATTTTTGATGTATATGATTCCACGATAAAAATTATATTTTATAACATATGCAATAAGTTTTTTTCCTTTTTTATGTATATCCTATATATTATAACAATTTTTCTGTAATATTATCAATCATGTATGTCGAATTTTAAAAAATAAAATACTTAAAATATATATTGCGTCCCATAAGTAAAAAGAAGAAAGATAAGAATTTTCTTCTACATATAGAGCGTTGCAGAATAATGTATAATATTTATATACATCACATTACATATATTGATTGAACTTTGTATTATAATTTCAATGTACTTTACATAATAGTGTAAGGAATAAGTATATTACGTTTAAAACAAAAATATATGTTAAATTTATTTTTTATAATATATTTTAAAGGAATTAATTATTCTCGTATGTATTAAAAAGTATAATGCACATGTAATAGAATTAAGTATATTTATATTATATAATATTGTAAAAAATTATTTATTTATTGTATGAAGATATCGTATACAATTAATATTTTAATGTAAAAACTGTAAGAAATATATATTTTATTTTACTATACATGTTATATATATAAATAATTTACAATATCATAACATGCATAATATATTATGCCTTGTTATTTTTATTTTACAGTTTTAAGTGTATTATGAATTTGTTATAATAAATTAATATAATGAATTAAAACATATTACTATTTAATAAAACTAATATATTACTCAAGTAAATATTTTATTTTTCTATATTTAACATAATAATTAAAGTAATATAATGAAATATGTATAAATAATATGATAATAACATATATACAAGGGGTAATTTTATTTAAAGGAGTAGTTATTGGAAGTGTTTTTGAATATTATAACACAGAAATTATATATTGATTATTATTATTATATAAAATTAAGATATCATTAATAGGGATAAATCCTATATATTCATTTTCCATAATGATATTTTAAATAATAAAACAATTTTAGAAATATATATGTATTTTTTTTAAATATGATGAAAAAAAATTTTTATAATACATTTTTGAACAATATGTAAGAATGATATAATACTATATTTACTTATTCAATGGGTAATATAATATAATAAATGAAAAAAAATTTTAATTATCAGGTTTGTAATCATAAAATGGATGTTTGTATTTTTACGTATATATTTTATTTAATTTAAATGTACATATGAAAGTAATATTTAATCCTATTACAAGTGAAATTGTTTGCTCAATGAAATATATAAGAAAATAAATATATATAATATCATTAATTAAAATATATAATTTACATAAAAAGTAGAATGTAATTCTTTAGAGCTTATATGAAATTATTAATTTGAAAATAGGTTATACCTTATATATATACCGATATAGTTAATGATATAAGTAATGCTTTAAATTTGGTGAATATATCATTAATAAATGAAGGAATTTAATGTATATTTAGGTTGTAGAATATTGTTATTTAGAATATATTCATAAATTATTTTGCTTAATTATGAAGACTCAATCTGTATTATTTTTACATTTAAAAGTATATGAACTATATTTATAATAACTCTAATTACAATAATAGTGCCTTTAATAAAATTTCTTACGTACACATTACAATTTATTGTAATGGTTGAGAAGAAAATATTAGATTGAATCTGATATATCTTTATTATATGTATTTGAAATATAATAATGCGTGAAATATGCAATAATTTGACTATTATTTAATAATATTTTTAGAAATATTTTTATTATGTCATTACCTAATTTTAATAATAAATATAAATAACAAATAAAATTGAGACATTTTCATAGTAAAACATTTTAGAAGCATAAATATTTAGATCCAACAAATTAATATTTTATATTTTATTGGATTTATATAATATAAGACAAATATCCAATAAAATATTTCAAATACGCTACAATTAATTAATGACTGATAATTATATTTTCATTTATATATTTTTTATTGGTACATTAGTAAATATTATTTATATATATATTATAAGTTTATACATAACAAGTAAAACACTTAACATTTATATATATTATTTTTTTAAGCTAATGACTAAAATAAATATCTACAGATGACAAAATAATACTATATATATATTATTAATTTGAATTGAAAATTTAAAAAAAATACATTAACATTTTAAGTCCTTTTTATATTACTTTAAAATATTAGTATTAATTATATCTTTTTTCATATTTCGTAAATATATATACGCTTTATAATTACATAGAGCCTAAGAATAATAAAAATTTAGTTATATAGTTTATATTCATCTGCTCATAGTGTACATTATTCATAATGAGGAATAAATTTGTATTACATTTTATCATACCATAATAATAAATAAGATACATAATTTAAGTGTATAATTGATGTATGATTTATATTATTCTACATTTTTTAATTTATTTTTTTATGTAACATATTTATATTTGTATATAAAATTATACTCATATAATTATATGTATTTAACACAATATACATGTGTTTTATTTAGTATAATATTCATGAATGAACGTTTTTTTTTAATCATAGTAAGAAAACTATAGTTTTATAATAGATAAATTATGATATTTTTTTTTCAATCATATTATATAATTTTATTCACATTTTAGTTTGATTAATAACGTTCCTTTTTATGTTGATGCAATTGTAATTAGAAGAAAGGTGTCATATAATTGTATAATTATGCAATATAATTATAATAAATCTATTAATGAAATATGTATTTTGCATATTTATTATATAGGATAACAATATATTTATATTATTGTATCTCCATGCTATGAGAAATATGCAAACAGGCTTAAAATTATATATATATCATTTTAATATTTGTTAATTAGATGTAACAAAATTAAATCACGTTTTAAAAAATGTACAGTTATTTTTTTAAATGTGTGATAATTTTTAAAAATTTAAAGAAACAATTATTTTATTATTGCTTAAAAATACTTATTTTCAGTAAACATGAATTTATATATTTATGTTAATATGTTTAACATATTTAAGAAGTTGGTGGCTTAGGATCGTTTAAAAAAGCAACTGTCTACGTAAAGATATTCATTATAGACATCAATTTCATATTGTTCTTTAAGAATTTCGTCATTTAACTTTGTTTATATGAGACGCTCAGTTAAACATCATTAAAATATTATATTTATTCTTATCTCATTTACTAATTAGTTTACACGATATATTTTTTCTTAACTTTATAACTGTGGATAAATCAGTCAAAGATAGTATTTAATTTTTGATGGTTTTCTTTGGAGTGGTTAATATAAAGGTATATAGAAATCTAAGAAGTATATTATAATTTAGTGCAGCGTAAACATTTATACGATTATGACTTGTATAATATAGGCTATTATAATAAATTTGAAAAATAATAATTTGTAAATTTATTTTTATTAATCACATCATAAATATTATATATACATATAATATATACGAATGCATTATCATATAAATTTTCCTTATCATTATATTATTTTATTTATGTACAATACTATTATAGATTATTACGTAATAATATGTTCGTAATACGTAATGAATTACAGTGACAATACATAAAATAATTTAATTTTAATTCATTAATTTTTAAAATATGAAAATTATCTTACGCCCAATTCATATAACATTATAATGGATATATATAATTTTACATATAGTGTCTAGCTTTATTGTATGTTCTTTATTTATTCAGATAATAATGATGTGACATAATAATATTATTCTAATTATTTTATGTAAAATTAGTACTATTATATCCCATAGATGTTTCTGTTTGTACAATTAAGTATCGTTTTTTGAACATATTTTTATAAAAAGCGTATATAGTGCGCAAAAAAAAAATAAATAAGAAGGAACATTTATGTAAATAATATTTTTTTTAATTCATTCATAATAAATTAATAAAATATATATCTACACTTTTAGTCGCATCATATTTTATTAAATTATAGTGTATATTTTTTTCATTGCATATACGAATAATTATAGACAAAAAAAAAAGAAATAATTTCAGGCTTAAGCATTAAAAATATGAGTTATTATATTACATAATATATAAATGTAAATAAAAATGATAATATGCTTCATATAAATTATATATCATGAACAAAGCTCTTTGTACAATTTAACATAATAGTATGCATAAATTAAAGGAAATATTTTCATAAGAAAAAAATAATGATATATTAGTTATTCGTTATTATAATAAAAATATCATATATGAAAAGTGTGTGCACATTCATGAAACAAGAAAATTTATATTTTTATAACATATTATTCCATTTATTCAGTGTTTTTATTATTAGAGTATAAAAAATAGAAATTATTTATTAATATTATGCTTATATGCAATTTTCTGTAATTATTATGGAAATAAATAAAAAAATTATAATATATAAGATAATTTATGGAATATAATATATTAAATGAAAATAAAAGTAAATTTGTTAATAGTATATAAAATAATAAATTAATTAATATAATATTTAAAAAATAAATTAACATATTTTCTGTATATAATATAAAAAAACATTCTATTGCATCATATTATCCATACATCATACATAACATAATTCCATGTATAATATATATACATAATAGAATACAAAATGTAAATAGATATATTGTATTCACTATGAAATTATTTATAATGAAAAATATCTCCCTTATATATAGTTTAAAAGGTATTTGACCTATTTGAATTTATAAACCTATCTGTAACAAGAAGGTACAATTATTTAAAATACTAATATTATAAAGGAATATATTATTATAAGTAAACGTTAAATATATAACATCAATAAAATAAATTTATATTGTACACAGAACCATATACTATAAAATTAAATATTGGAGTAAATGAATAAAAATTAAAAATAATTATAGTTATGTAAGTGAGTAAATTATATAATTTTTAGACTTAAGTAAGTACTTAAATACGCTTATTAGAATATATTTTATACTCGTATATATTATTATACAATATATTCTATAAAAAATCTTAAATATATTTTTGAATCAATAATACACAAATATACTTAAATCTATACAAAAATGTCTTAATCAAAGAATATATGTAGTGAATTGATAAAAATAAAAATATCTATTTATTTATTTCATGTATCATTTTATACTTATTTTATTTTCAAATATTTTGCTTTCTGATATAATGAATTAGATACATATTTCATGTTTTTTAATCATTATAATCCAATTTATTGGAGAATAATTATTACTAATAAAATAATCTTTAGCTAAATTTTTATTGAATATATTTTAGTTTTATTTTTTGAATTACTTATGGTTAATAAAAAAAGCATTAATTTAAAAACACACTGATTCTTGGCATATGAACCGATTTTAATCAGAGAAATATTTATTTGTATCCTTGTATAATATAGGATTTTAAACAATGTATAATAATTAGATTTATAATAATAAAAAGAAAACAAATAATTCCTAAATTAATATATTTTTTAATGAATACATGTATTTTATGTACTAAGGAATCATTTAATTTAGCTTCCAACTTAATAAAAAAAAAATATTATATTTATTACACATTATAAAACAAAAATCATTTGGTAAAAAATTCAGCTTTTTTAATATATCAAGTATGTATATTGTGTAATTAAGTATTATAGACTTTTCAATTTTTATAAATATTTTACAATTATTTAACAATTTAAATACAAAATAATTTACTCACATAGAACACAAATTTTAATTGAATTATAAATAAACGTAGAAATATGTACTATGAATGTAATATTTTTGATAAGGGAAAAATATAATAAAATCTTCAAATTCATTTTTATTTATATAAGGAATAAATAATGTATTACTTTATATTATATATCGACTGTACTATATGATTTATTGAGGATGTATAAATTAATTTGTATAATATACGAAATATGAACGTGGATTAAATATATATCTAGGGTAATAATAACTACATATTGTATATATAGCGTAAGAGAAATATAAATAAAATAATTATATTTTAATTTTAATGTATTGTGTGTGATAAGCTATTTTTATATATAACAATCTATTATATGTATGAATAAATCATAAAGTATTGGTATAATATTAACTACATGCTATCCCTATAATTAACACATAATTTAATTCTTAAATAATATTTTAATTATCATAGTAATTATATTACCTATAATTTATTGTAATATGAACGTAAAATAAAATGTTTTATAATTTTTTATAAGAAATAATAAATATATATTATTAAAATATTGAACTACATTGCATGTTATAGATGTATTAATCACTAATTTAGATTAAATTGCATAAAATACATTTAATATAAAATTTATAAGTGATTTAATAATTTATAATAACATATTTTATTATGGATTTATTAATCTTTTAATAGGAATAGTGTAATTACTGTATCTAACGTACAGAAATTTTTATAAAAATAATTATCTTTGAACAATAAAATTAAAAGTATAGGATAAACCCAAGAAAATAAATTATAGAAAAAAGGGCGAATGATATTCTGTATTAAGAACAAAATTATAAATATATATGTTAATATTCGAGTTCAGTGTTTTTGACTAAATAAATATATGCTATGTAGTATTCCCATACAACAAATATATTAATATATATATATATATATATAGCATTTATAGAAGTACGTTTTATATTACTTAATGTTATTTTTTTATTCGATAATCATATATCTGTGCTTCATATTATGTATCCATATGAATAGATGTGCTATTTATGAATTATTAACTATAATTCGAAGTCATAATATATAAAAAAATTTAATGAGATCATATAAGTTAATAAATTTTAATATATAACATATATAGATCTGTTGTACAATTTATTCAGAAAATTCTAATATTAAAAATTTATTATAAAAAATATAAAATTACTTATTGTTTTATTTTACACATACATTGCATAATGTCTCAGGATGTAATTGAGAATTCAAATATATTGTTGTACTACTAATACAACTATAATTTGTATTTAAATATATTATATGAAAAAAATAAATAATAAATGTTTTCATCAGATCTAAATTAAAAACATATGTGCAATATTATTCCTATTTTTAGTTTGAATTTAATGGTATATTTCCTCAATGTAAAGAAGAATATAGTAAGGCTCAAAGTACTTATCCTTTTGAAGGTATATATCATGATCTAAATAGTCATATTTATAGATCGTGCCAGGAATTTACTAAAAATGATTCTCAGAATTATAATTGTAATTTAAGTGGGTTCGTTATTCAATGTATGTATCTTGGTCGTTACTTATATCACATACATAACAAAAGCAATATGGAAAAAAAAAAAAATTGTATATATTTCCGTTACCTTCTAAAAAAACATCTAAGAGATTATAAATGTAAAAATATTGAAACTATAGAAGCCAATTTTAATAAAATAAATATGTCTAATGGAAATAAATTTTTTTTGCCTGATGTTCAAAATGTTTATAATATATGTAATGAGTATACTGAATTCTCTGATGAAATATTTGTTACATTGCAAAAACTTGAAAATATGATTATTGAATTTGAAAAATTTAGAAGATATGATAATCCACAATCTATTACAGAAGCACTGAGTCATGCAGCTGATTTTATGACAATGTTACAGGACTTTTTAAAAATAGATTATGGAGCACAAAACAGGTCTTTAATTGACATATATCAAAAATATAGTGGGCAATATAATGAGATTATGAATAGAATAACTCAGTATGAAGATGCTAAGAAGAAAATTAAAGCTCCTACATTACATAATACTACAGAAATAGTAAGTATGGTAGACACAATTCCCAAAATTGTAACCACAGAAGAATTCAAAAATGAGAACACAAAAAAATTTACAAGTGAATCCACACATAGTTCCACAGAAACATCAACAGAATTACACTTGGTAAATATGACAAAAAAAAGCACAGACCTTGCTACGGGTACGGGGGTAGGAATTGTTGTATTAATGTTTGCACTTTCGTTAGTAATATTCATATTATATAAGGTTATATATAAATTTAATTTTGTATATGTATATATTTTAACAGATATATTAAATATGATCCTCATAAATATATAGTTTAATTAATGTTCTATGTATAGACATAAAATATTTACGCTTTTTTACCAGTGTACTCCTTATAGTCCTGCTTTAAAGCGATGTGTATGGAATTTAAAGAGGATGGAAAATAAAAGATCTATTGAACATTTCGACCCAATGGATTCCGTTGAAATGGAATACAAGAATTTTGTTGATAATAAATATAGCATAGCATATAGCTCAGTAGAATATCCTCGATTTAGGAATAATAACAATTTATAATTTCAATATAGTGTATGAAAATTAATTGCATTTAAAAATTAAATTCTTGTTTAAAAAAGAAATAATAACAAAACAAAAAATATGTAATGTTATAATAATATTATTTGATTTTTTAATATTTTTGCAAATTATTTTATTAAATGAATTATAAATTCTCATATATTTTACGCAATGAACATTAAAGAGAGGCACTAAAAAATATTACATTATATTAGTGACATGCAGAGTTTAGGGTTTAGTGTTTAGGTTTTTTATTAGGGTAGCTTTTGGATTCATAAATCAGGTTTTAGTGCTTCAGAGATTAATTTTATGTAAAAGTATATATGAATATATTTCAGGAATAAAATTTTTCTATAAATTATAAATTTTCTGTTTTATTGTTTTTATTATATAGTTTCTTTTTTTTTTTAATTGTTCAAATTTATGTAGTAATCCTGATTTACAATTATTTTATAATGACTGAAGCGTATTAATTTTGTAATTTTGATTTAATAGTATTAAATTAAAATATGGTTGTTGTATGTAAATGATATTATAAATTATTTAAATTATATTATATATATATGCATAAATATCATATAAAAAAAAAAATTTTTTTTATATTTATCTTTATTTACTATTTGAAAATACATTATTATTGGATTTATTGAAGGATAAATTTTATTTTAGTATCATACTGTATTATATTGTTTAGATATATATGTATAATTTATTTCTAGTAATATTCTTTATATACACTATACGTATAGTATTTTTTTGTTCATAAAGCATTGTTTTTATATCCATAAAATCATGAAAATATTTAAAACTATGAGTGCATAACTATAAAATAATATATTTTTGATAACAGCGAATTTACGGATGCTTTTCGTTGATGAACATATTATTCCTAATTTTATATTGAATATATTGACATATATATCTATTCATCCATATTATTCCGTTATTATCACAATTGAAATTATATTTTCTAAATACTATCAATCAGCGTAAGTTTATGTGAAATATAATATATATATGATATATGTCTCACTGTAAAAATAAAAAAGAACTTATATATTATATTTTTTGTTCCTATTTCTTATTACAACATATGAACTATATTTTTTTTTTGTTAACATTGTGATATTTTCATGAAATAATAATTAATGTAAATGTGGAAGTGTGTAAATGTAAACATAATGAATATATCACATAGGTAAATTATAATAATCAAATGTAATTAATATTTATCTTTTGAAAAAATTATATTTTTTTTTAAAAATTATCTAACCCTCTACTAAATCTTAAAAATCTATAAAAAATTTTTTAGATAAATTACTAAAGTATGAATATTAATTATGCTATTATTGTGAAAAATATAATTTGTATTAATTGTAAAATACATAATGTATAAAATAAAATAAATATCATACTAATCCATTTTTATAAATATGCTTATATGTAAAATAATTCATATTTTATAAATAAATAGGTAAATAAATTAAAACATGCAGCAAATTTTATAATATTAATTGTTAATTATTAAAGAAACATATGATTTAATTGTAATATATAATTATATAATGATAAATATATATTATTTTAAATAATATAGATCAAATATTCTATGTGTAAAATATTATTATATTTATACTATAAGAAGTATTCTCATATCATTCATCAATAACATTTTTCCATCAATTAAAAAGCTAATTCAACAGGATATATATATATGAAATGACACTTTTAATATTATATAAAATAAATTATTATTATATATATTATCCTTATTATTAATATAATTAATGAATGATATATAAAAATACATGTATCTTCCAAACGCATGCCGGTATACATACCATTGTAATAAAAATATTAAAAAGGAATATATATGTTATATACTGTAATCCAAATACATAAAATAGATATTATAATTGCAATACTATGTACTAAAAAAAAATCTTAAAAATATATAAAATAACCGTAAAAGTAAAAATAAAATCATACAGATATATATAAAATCGTAAACCTAAAACTCAATATATCAATAGAATAATTCAAATCCATGCACCCTATAAACTTTACATTCAATTATGCACTTGAATATATAAACGTTATGTTTCATAAAAATTTTTATAAGTTCCATGAATTATATATATAAATGTATTATATATTAATTAGAATTATTGATGTATTTATAACTCTATGTTATATTAAATTTGTTACAGTGGCTTTGTTAATAATTCTATTAACAAATAAAATGTATCCTGAATTATAAAAAATATTTATGTGCAGAGACAGATTATCTGAAATACTATAAATTTGTATTAACACTCCATACCCATATGAATAAATTACATTATAATTTTTTAAATTATATTAATAGTATAACGCACATACATATTATGTCTTAAAGTATAGCTACATATAATGTTTTAAAAGTGCTCATATTAATAGATATTTAATTTTTTGCTTCATTAACCGTATTATGGAATTTTCCTAGATATATAGACAAGTTTTTATGCTTTTAGATCTACAATTTTGTATTTAAATGTATTTACAGTATACGTATGTTTCATACTATTATATTTAATTTATTTTTATTAGGATATTTTTTAATAAAACTAATATAATAAATTTTATCATTTATAAATAGATATTAAGCGTACACTTCTTAATGCTCAACATAATAATAAAAAAATATATGAAAACTGATGGATTAATTTAGTGGGAATAAGTATTTATTAATACTTTAAAGAAAAATTTAATATAAAAAAGACAAATAAAAAATGTATTAACTTAGATTATTGTTCTAGATAGAATGTCATTATGGGGAAATCTAATTTTATGATGAATGAAATATGTATATATATAAGTTAGAAAAAGTATCTTTTTATAAATATTTTACAGTATAAAAAAATAGCATTATTATTTTTTTCTTTTAATATATATTGTATATATCCTATATTAATATGCATATATATTAATATATTATTTTATTCTACTTCCATCCTTTTTATTGTGTATTCATTGTGGAAATTCAAAAATATGTAACAAATGTACATATAAAATATATTATATATTGGGTTATATGTAGTTAAAGAAACTACATATATTATATATATATATTAATTTGCAACATATAACTAATTTTATACAATAATCACGAAGCATTATCAATTTTATTATAATAATATACAACTGATGTTTTTATATAATATTTAAAAAAAAATAATTATCTAATATTTTATTATTATGGGAGGAGGTACATTTTCTTAATAATAACTAAATGAAAAATTAAAATTTATGCAACTTATATAATAAATAGTATAACATTAGTATAGAATATAGTCAAAAATATAATAAAAATTATTATGTATATACCCCCCCAAATCTGTTATTTCTCGATATTTGAGGTATATGTATTTATTACATTGTATATTTATATACATTTTAAATATTTATAATAAATAAATGATTTTTATAAGCATATTATTCACATAACAATTAAGTAAAATTTACATAAAATTATTATGGCTTCATTTACAAGGTATTTAATTGGAGTATAAAAAATATAAGACATTTTTTTTTCTTCAACATATAATTAAAGAAAAGTGATATAAATATCTTTATGAAATTATTTTTTTGTAAATTATATGCGAAAATAGTTATAACAACATTAAATCATATATTATATATTTTATTTTTTGCTTATATAGAGAAATTGCTATCATTTTATTTACTAGATTTAACGAAAAGAATAATTTGTTTCCCACATCGGATATGAAAAATTTGAGTTTAAAAAAATGAAGAAAAAGAATAAATAAAAAATATAACAAATTATGATGGAATAATATTACTTTGAATAAAAACAAATAAAAATAATAAATAAATAACCTATGTCAAACCTATAGGATTTCTTTAAAAGTAAAATATATTATTAAACCATTATATAATGCAAAAAATATTAATTCATTATAAAATACATATGCTTGTCATATATATTATTAAATTATATGCATTTATTATTTATCATATTTATGCATAATATAACACTTATGTGAATAAAATATTATAAATATATAAAATAAAAAATCACATTTATATGTAAATATATGAATACTCAAGTAAATTAATTATTTTCAATGCACCATACACTCATATTAATATATATATATATATATTGTAGACTCTTATTATATAGTATTTACTTTTTTTTAATATAAATCAAATAAATTGAGATAACTTATATTCTTTGATCCTTATATATTTTATAAAAATGAAATAAAAGTTCTAATATCTTGCTAATAGTTAACAAAATTAAAATATTTAAAGCAATAATAAGCAAATAAAATATATGTAGAAGCATGACTTATTTACCTTGTGTTTTTAAATAAAGTATTTTATATATATGGGAGTGCACATATATTTATATTGTAATGAAAGACAAAAAGTAATTAATTTATTATAAAATTATTTACTATATTAAATATATAATTTATTTTATATTATGAATTGCAAATATTATGAATGTTTTTTTATATATAATATAATTAAGTATATAATGTTTTTTTAGATTTTATTATATATTTCGAATTATATGATTTTATTTTCTATATTATAATATGTTTTTTAAATAACATTTTCTTGTCTACAAAGAATAATACTAACATACTTTTAAATGTATAATGAATTTAATAAATGTGTGAATTTCTTGTTAAATATGTAGAATTATATAACATCATATGTGTTATTATATGTAATATGAATATAATATTTACCCTCATATTTTAAGCAAATAAAAATTTATTATAAAAAGTGTAGAACATTTTTTTTTTCTTTAGAAATAAAATAAATTATGATAAGTGACACTATTTAAGAGAATGAAGACGTGTGATTTTAATGTTTAATAAAATAAGGATTTATAAATATTGTTCTAAAATATTATATATATTAAAAATGTATTCCAAATTTTTTTCTTAATATTTTTATAATTTTCCTGTATTTTATGACTTTTATTTTTAGTTCAGTTTTAATGATATATTTCACACATGTACAAATGGTTTTAACTGGGATATAAATGCAGGAAGACTTAATGATAATGAAGGATTTACAGGTTTTTGTAGAAAATCTCACAATGATGTAAGAAAAGATAGATCTGACTATTGGAATTTTATTAATTATTGCAGAGTTCTTGGTATATATTTAAGGCATATATAAAATAATAAATCTAGTTTGAATCCAGCATCATGTTGTAAATTATTTTATTATAAACTGAAAAATTATATAATGGATAATATTTCATTAATAATATATTAAAAATTTAAGATTGCTACCAGAAAATGATTGATCAAAATACAATTTATTCTGGAACAAAAATATATAATATATGTATGAATTATTCTGATCATATTGATGAAGATACATTTCCAGTATTTAGATATCTGTTTGAAATATATACATACATGTATCTTTTTAAAGACTCCAGTATAAGCTCCACTGGATGAGTACAAGAATTCAAAGAGAAAACTGATGATTTAGTAAATTATCATTATAAAATTAAAATCCGACTTAAGGCAGAACTCCAATAAATTATAGAAATATGTAAAAGCAATATATAACTTCTTGGAAGTCTTCTCCTAAATTTTATGACGTAATTGTCCTAAATGAAAAAAATTGGATTAGCGAAATGACAAAGAAAATAGAAATATTAGGTAATGAAACATTCAACAAGGAAAGGACAGAAGATGTAAGAATTAAAGAAAATTTGAAAATGTAAATATTAGATGAACAAAGTTCAATGAGTCATGTAATAGATGAAGTATAAAACATGGGGATAAGTATGGGAACTGTTTTTATAACTTTTTCTATATTAATAATTATGTTTATTTTTTATAATTTTAAAAAAAAATCAATATAACAAATTTATGTTCTACTAGAATTTATCTTAGAGATGATTTAAAAAATACATATAATATAAATGAAAATAAAAAATTTATTATTTTATTTTTTCTTTAGTATACATATTATTTTTTATTTTTAAAACTAAACGTACGAAAATTAAGAAGAAAATTGAATAAAAATAACAAAAATAATCTTGAACTTATATATTCATTTGATGTTGAGTACAAAAATTCAGTAGATCATAGTTATATAATACAATATAGTTAAATTAAGGAGAATCAATAAATGAGTAATATTAGTTACGGAGTCCAATTTATTTTACATTAATGAACACAATATATCATTTGAATTATTGTAGAAAATAAATTTAATTATACTAATATGATATATTATGATATAATAATAAAGACTATTTATAATACCTAGTAAAATGCCATAATATATGTAAATTCGATTTATAATTATTACAACAAATAAAAGAATGATTACATTAATACATAAAAATAGAACAAAACAAATATATCATTTTCATATTTAATGAAATTTTGATACATTATAATAAGTGATTTAGAGATACAAGCATTGTGTGTTCAACGAACAGTAATTCTAACAGAACAAAATATCACCTCTTACAGGAAAATTATACTATAATATTTAGAATATCATTTATTTGATTGTAAATACATATATATATAATATACTAGTTTTTTGAAATAAAATAGAAAAAATAATGAGTGTTATATTTTTTTTTGACAAAATTATATATATGTAACTAATGCAAGAATTGTAATGACATTCAATATTTTTTTCGAATTAATATAATGTAAGAAAAAAAAAAAAAGGGGGAAAGAAAGTGTGTTAAGGATATAATTAACACATTAAGGTTTTGCAAGATACATATACTTGCTAAAAATGTAAATGTATAAAAAGTATAATATATCTAGCGTATGTAATTATGTATAATTATTACGAATTAAAATACATATGCATAATTTTAATGTTATAAAGAATATATATTCTAATGGAATACAAAATACAAAGTAGGTTTAATAATTGTAAAATATTAATATTTTAAAAACATTTTATTGATTTTCTAAATTAGCTACATATATATTTATACTAATAATAATCATTAAATCTTATTTTTTAGTTATATTATAACTCTCCAAGGTTTTTTAGCAGAATATTTGAAGAAATTATATCACATCAATTTGGTTCATTAATTTAAATATCTTCAGTATCATTTTCTTATATATGTATAATTATATTTGCATATTTATTTTTTTATAATATTATAATAATTATATTATTATTGAAAATTTAACGAAATTATTTAAGCCGGAACTACTTATTGTCTGTAAAGCTAATATATAAAATGGTATATTTTACTACATATATATATTCTGTTCTTATCGTACTACACAAACTATATATAAAAAAGCACATATTATATAGATTTTGACATTGAATAACTTATTTCTTTTTACATATATATAGGATAAATGAGCATAGAATACATTATATATATCACAATGTTAAAAAATTATTTTAAATAATATAATGATTATATAATATAAATATATATATGTTATAACATTATTATCAATAATTAATTTAATAATATAATTTAAATGTCTTATCAATTAGCATGATTAACATTATCCTATCAAATATCTGATACACATATTTTTCGACAAATATCATGTACATGCTTTTATCGCTGAATTGTAAAATATTAAATACACAATATACAGAATTATACTAATTAATAGATGAATAATAGTCTCCCAGTTTCATTCATAATATTATGTTATTTCTATTTTTATAATAATGTGTAAAAAATAAAAGTATCCTACTTCATTAAAGTTGTTGAAACAATCATTTATTATGATTTATTCAAAGTAAAATTACGAAAATAGCCATATTACATTTATTAATAGGATTACTTTATTCGCCTAGACGTTATTTAATTTATTTCCATATCCTTACTTGTTTACTTTTTTTATTTATTTAATGTAATAATTCACATTTTATTTTAGTTATATCTAATATGAAATTAGTTCATTACACAAATTGTTCATTATGAACACAAATTTTGTATTAAATTTGACTTCATTTGATTTCATATATGTTTTAAAAATGTATCATATATATAGTTTTATTTTATTATATTGTTAATATAATGTAAACACTATAATTATAACATATTATATTGTAATATTTCAATTATTTTAATTTATTTATTCACGCATATTGTAAAAAGCCTAGGGAATATTTATCATACCACTATTTTTATATGCAAATTATTTTTTAAGTAAAGTTATTCTATTATCATACAAAACGACAGTCAAACTAATTATATTATAAAACAGCATTAATATATTTACTATTATTATATTATTAGGAGTACCCTACTGATCTATATATAATTCCACATATTTTTTTTAATTATTGTATCTATTTTCAAAAGAATCCAATAAATTGATACTATTTTATTTTTTTATAGTATTCTCCTCAAATTATTTAGTTTAAATAGCAATAATTCACCAAATGTTGTATACTAAAAATAACATGAAATGTGATATCCTTATGTAAAAGTAATTTATTATATATGCGTAATTCTTAATTATATGTAACATTAATTTAATAACAAATATATCTAATAAATTAAATTTAATTTTAACCTTATATAATATTTATGCAATTATTAATGCTATAAATAATAAAAGAATAAAAACTGTACTCATACCTGTGAATAAAATTAATACTATTCCTGGTATATCTCTATGTATAAAATCTGTCTTCCTCTCTGTGTTTATAACATTGCTTATTTCCTTAAATGGGATTATTATGATAAACTTTTACTTAAATTATATTTATTTTTCTTTATCTGTTTTAACATTTGTGCATTATTTTATAATTACTATTAATTTTTATGAAAAGAATTTAAACAAAGACAAAAATTATCTTTGTATAAGCATACATTGAAAAGAAATTTGTGAAAACATTTCCAAATATAAAAATGGTATTACAATTATGTACCCTTCCTTATTTAAATGATAACAGATTATATTTATAAGTTGAATAGTATTGTTAAGAGAGTAAACAATTTTTGTGATATTTATACTCGTCACAACATAATAAATATTTATACAATACGAAATATACTACAAGCACATTCTTCTCTATTATCATCATTGTTAAAATTTCAAACACTATATAACAAAGAATTATTGTTTATTAGACTATTCATATATTACTTTGTTTACAGTTTCAGGCAATGTATTTAATTACGAGTAATTAGACTTTTTTCAGAATTTGTTATATATATATCAATTATTTATAAAAGGTTCAATGCATAAAAATCTTACGAGTATGCATATATTTTGTTTGAATATTATTTATGAAATCACTTATTTTAATATTTATTGAAATGCAAAATAATATACAGAACATATATTAATTGTCTTTTTTTATATTTTTATATTAGTCTTTGTAGAAGTAATTAATTACAGATATTGATAAAATATTTACCATTAATTATGTAAAAAAATATACATATGAGTTCATTGAACTGTTCATAATAAAATAAAAACATTATAGCCTATAATTCTAATTGTTAATTTAAGTTTAATTTATTATTTTCTTTTATTATATCATAGGGGACATAAAAATATGAAAAGACATCATATAAAAGTTCTCATAATTCTGTAGTACTATATTGAAATTTTTGTTTGAATTATTTCTAATTTTCATATTTTACTATTAATGCATTGT
>NW_021628969.1:36896-69132 GCF_002157705.1 Plasmodium gonderi
ATATTTGTTAAAAATATATATAATAGTACAAAACTTTATGACTTAACGCATAATAAATAGCCATCGAATCAAAGAATAACATATTCCACAAAACATTATAATAACAAAATGTATACAAATGTACATCACATATTTTTACTATTAACGATACATATTTAGAGAAATAAAATTATCTCTATACATAATGTACACATATGTATATATCATAAAATCTATGCTATATACATTTTTAATAAAAAATATTACAAAATAAAAATATATTATTATCTAAGAGAAAAAAAACTTCTGGTAGAGTTATTTCATATAATGCATAGTTATTCTTAAAGTATTTACATTGGGTATAAATTCATGATTATGCATAGATTACAATGTATAATAAAAAAATAATAAGAACAGTAAAATAATTATTCCAGTATAAATAAAACCATAAAATATTTCAAAATGACCATGCAGTTAAATTAAATTACATAATATATCTCATAAGAAATAAATTAAATGAAATTAATCATATAGAACCAATCTATATTCCACATATTATACATAATTCATATTAAAAGTGATAAATAATAAAAAATTAACACTGTCTCCAATCATCAAGCATTAATTCAACATAAATAAATAATAACATTGAACGTTTCAAATAATTCAAAATTATCAAATATTAAATTAACTGAATACATTTTACACGAATAATATTTGTATATATAACAATAAAAAAAAAAAATAAAATAACATAAAGACAAAATAATAATAATAAAACCTAAATAATGCAGCATAAAAAATCAGATATAGAACATAAGACAAAGCATAATATATAAAAAAAAAAAAAACCATCCTCAATAAAATTTAAATTTTAACGCTAAATAATATGCACTACAACAGGATACTAAACAAGAAACAATAACACTATATTAAAAACATAAATACTCATAGATGATCTTATCACTGAGACCTAAATGCTGAATTCTGAAACCTTAACACTCAACAATTAACAGTAAATCCTGAACGCTGAACAATAAACCATTTAACATAGAACCTAAAAAACTAAAACGTGAAACCTAGAACAAACCACTAAAAAGTAAACCCTGAAATTTGTAACAATATACACTAAAGCTTAAAAATTAAAACCACGAACACTGAACATTAATATTAATAAATTAAACCCTAAACACTAAAACCTGATAACCTTAAATGTAAACACTGAACCTTATAATATAAACCCTGAAAACTAAACACTGAACCCTAAAATCCTAAAACCCCAAAACTAATAAATGAACCCTGTACCCAGAACTATAAAGACTAATCTTTAAAACCTAAACAACTAAACCGTAAACCCTTAACAATAAAAAAAATAATTTATAATAAATACGTTTTTATAAATAATACACAAAATTACAAATAGAATTTGTTTTAATAGCATAAGTAAAAAATTGCTATAATATATAATTTCGATTTTGCTTGTCTTATGTAAAAAAAATTTCACTATATTGTATCTATGATAAAAAATAATAAGAATATACACAATAATATATTTATTTCCCATATTTTTGTTTGTATTAATTAATCTGTAATTATATATTTTTAATTGTAGAATAATTATAAATGATATATAAAAATAATATTTTATTGAATAATCTATTCCTAATAAATGATTGTTTTTGTAAAATATCTTACTTACTCGCATTGCGAAGTAATAAATACATACATTTAAAAAAAAATTATTATTAAATGTTTAATTATAAATAATTATATTTTTCTAATAAGAAAAATACAAATATATAAAATTTTTTATGAGTTCTTATATTATCCGAAGAAAATGACATGTAATAAAAAAAATTTATATATATTTCAATAATCAAAACATGATGATATTATAAATAAAGAAGGTTTATAATTATTCTGATGTATCACATTAGAATATTATTATTTATATGAATAATATATAAATAGTACTTCGTAAATATAATGGGAATGAAGAAAAACATTATTAATTCACAAAAAAAAATAAGTTTTAAGAAATCTAATAAAAATTCATAGCATGAACAAGTATAGCGATAGCTCTTTTAATAAAAAAACAAATATATTCTAAATAATATAAATTAAATAAATGACCTTCAAGAAATCATATTATGCATAAAATAAAAATATATGTAAAACTTAATTTAATAAATATGATTCATGGTATATAGGATTATATACAACATTCAAAAAGAATAAATATTATAACTACAATATATAAAAAAATATATCATATATTATAAATAAAAAAGAATAATTAATTTCAAGACCGTCTTATGAATACCATGGAATGAACAAAATAAATAAATCAATATAGTATCTCCTATGAGCAAACATAAAACGAGATCACATAAGAGATTATACAAAAACAGATTAATTATGGTCAAATTTTATAAAAATAGATAAAACCATTAAAACAAATACGTAACATTAAGTTGAACTGTATATATTACTTTTATTGGGAAATTTTCAATATATTATTCAATAAATATTTGAGTATATGTTTATATTATTTTGTTATATATAGCTTTTTCAAGTTCATTAATAATGGTTGACATTTCAGATGTATGTTTATTATATAATACATATAATTACTTATGTTAAAATATCATATTTCTTCTTAAATTAATTATTTAATTTTTTTCTATAAATAAATATTTACATTTTGTCTTTTGTTTTAAATTCATAGGACGCAGTACTTAAAGAACTACCCACAAAAGTGAATTACAACAATTTCGATCATGGAGATGCGAGTTGTAAGTATTCTCCATTTTACACAAGTGCAAAATCTCTTATAGATAAACAGAACTGGAATGAGGATGTTTCTAACAAAATACTTAATGCCTTATGTTATGCACATAATAAAAATAAGTCAAAGGAATTTAATGATGCTGATTGTGATTACCTGTATTTTTGGCTAGGTGATATAATATATAGAAATTTAACATATAGGAATTCGTTTTACACTGTAATGAATTCATTTAAGTTTATTCTAGAAGGTATTTTATGTCTCAGTAAATGTAATTTTGTTAATTATAATACGATTGAACATAATTTTATGGATATTAAGTCACTATTTGATTTTTCAAATGACTATGATAAGCTTGATGAATATTTTAGTACACATAAGAGGACGTGTAGCACCAAAATTAATAATTATATTAAGCCATATATCATGTCATATACAATGTTCAAAAACAAGTGTAAGGACTTACATAGAAAAGATGAAACTTGTATGGCTTTTAATAAATATTTTAAAGATAGTAATAAAATAGACTTACGTAAATTGTCATGCAATTCTGTAAATAATATTGCTAGATATGCAACACAACAACAAAATCATAGAGAAGGGGCAAATACACATGTAAGAAAAATGGTACAAATAACAGAAGCACGACCTCATATACATGAGAGAGTACGTGGTGTGAAAGCAAAGGGAGATGTAACAATAAGCGATTATGAAGGTATGTTACATCAATCTGTAGATCAAGGGGGGCATGTGAATGTATATCAAGAATCAATAATGCATAAACATTCGGAAAACTCTCATTTGGACGTTGAAAAACTAGAATTTAAAGATAATCCTGGTACTTCAAGTCATCCTTCAGCTTTTTCATCTTCAGAAAGTATGGTCATTGCCCCATTATTTATAGGAATTACAATATTTTCTATTATATTTTGCAAAGTAATTATTAATGTCCATAGAATGAATTATTTAATACATTATATTAAATAAATTTTATTAATTTTTAAGTAAGTTCTACAAATATTATACATAAAATATTTTTTATACAAACCATATTTTTATTAGTTTACTCCAGTTGGATACTGGTTAAAAAAGTCCATATTTGGAAAATCCAAGAGAAAACGTAATATTATAAGGAATATGAATATAACAGATGATTATACGATGCCAGAAGACATACAGTCATCAAGAAGATTTAATGTAACATTCAGTAATATATATTAATTCTGATTAGGACACATAAAGAATCCTTTTTGTTATATATATATGTATCATAAGTATTATTGTACAAAACTACTCATCTAAGAAAAGGGAAAAAAATATTTTTTCCTGCATAATACAATAATAATTTTAAATGAATATACTTGTTACACAAATAATCATTGTTTTTAAAATTACAATATTTTTATTCATTCAGTACATATAAAAGTATGGTAAAAATTATACTTCTATATATTTCAAAATGTATAATGATTCAGAATAAGTTTCATGATACAATAAGTGCATTTATTATTATGTATTATTAACTATTGTAAATGTTTTCGCATATTATTGTTTTGGTAATGAGTAACATGTTTTTTTTTGTTACATATATTATTGTGCGATGACTGTAGATACTAGCAAAATATGTTATATGATAATAATTTACGAATATATACTAAATAATTTTCCTTTATTTTAATATATTTACTACATTGTTTTGGTAGTACAAGAATATTATCGCAAATATGTGGGTTCAAGTAATTGCTATATATTTGTTGCATATAATGTTAAATATTTCGATCGTTTTACTGTTTATAAATTACAATGAAATTATCAATTTTTTATACTTTTCTTCTTATTATTTATATATTCGTCAATGCTATAGTTTTTATTTTAAAAAATTTTATTGCACATTTTATTATAGGCAAAAAATGTACAATGTACATAAGGGTTTGTTTGCTTGTAATTATATTTATAATTAAAATAAATATTAATATTAATATTACACTTATTTATTTTATAGATAATGTAAGTCATTATAAATTTTAAATAATATTAATTTAATGAATATCATTAAAAGTATTCATAATAAAATGCATATTAATATTTAAAGAGTAGTTTTGTAACATTCATGTTTCTATATTTTCTTTGTGTACTTCGTTATATTTTATTGTATGACTTAGCAACGATGTTGATGTGTAATTCCATAAATTCTTATTTTAGAACTATATATTCTAGTTATTGCAGTATGTGTATTTATGAATATATGTATTAAATATTGGATTGGTATATATTAAATTAAAATATTTACAACCCAAATTATTGTCTTAATAATAATATGTGTTATGTGTTCTATAATATACATACGCTTTATTATTTCAAAATGAAGACAAATAATTGAAGTCTTCTAATATTTATATTACTATACCATGTGTGTAAAACGATGTGATGTTGTTTTTATATATCTATTATATTTTTTTGGTTATTTTTGGACATTAATTTTTATGTTGTACTTTATTTAGCTATTAATTAAGAAATATTATTATAAAAAATATATCAATATAATGTTTATAGTACAAATTTATATGTATTGAAAATGCTTATGTAAGAGGGATATTTTATGTTTTATTTTAAATGTTATGTAGTTTACCTGAGCTGAAGTATTTGTAAATTGGAAAAAATAACATGAGTATATTAATTACATCTATAAAATATGTAAATATTGATGTTCTGTACATTACAAAGATTTTGATTAAAATGTGTTTTATAATAAGATAAAAAGTTATAAAAATGGAACCATGACAAATTTTAATATATATTAAATTTGGATGAAAAAATGAGTTGAGGATATATACAAAAGAGATTAAGTTAAATATTTTTTACAGTTGCAATATATTTCAACTTTCTTATAAAAATGACACTAGGAAAGCATTAAACATTATGCATCAATGAATATTTGTTATGGGATTAGATAATTCTAAGTGTTAAGAAAGTATTAAATTAATAGTATTGAATAGGTTCAACAAAAAATTGAAAAATACATATATTATATATTTCTAATGTTGCCTATATTATAATAAATTATATTATAATACCAATGTACATTTACTAAAAATTGTATGCATCTAATATTATACAAATAATTTCGCATTAGTTAATATTCTTTATAAATATAGATAGAATGTATTATTCATTATTGTCCGTATTAAAATACATATATATTTGTCTAAATATATATTTGAATAAATTTTCAGTAATAACTGATCTTAATTATAATTTGTAGTATAATTATATATATTGTAACATAACATATACAGTTGTTATTGTTTCAGTTTTTTTATTTAATAAAAATTGTGCACTTTATTTTATATCATAGTTATATTATATTTTTCCTTATTGAACTTGTTCTAATTAATATAATAATTATAGCACACTCAATTAAATTATAGTACCGTTTATTTGAATAAGCATATATCTGTATAAACGTATTTTATATATATGATCATGTTTTATTGTTTATTCAATATATAAAAATGTTATTTTACTATATATTTTTTTTATTTTAGTTCATTCTTAAAATATTTATATTTTTGTATAATTTTTATAGGATGATATATTATTTTCTTAACTTTGTATAGACATTGGATAATATATTATTAATATATACATGGAAATAATATTTCTTATTGTATATGATAATAAGATATTTTACAAATTTTTTATTTTGTATAAAAAAATGAATTTTGTGGTGGACTGTACTTAGAATGTTTTATTTCTATGGATGCCTAAATGAATTTATATAAATTTTCCATATATTAAGAGAAACAATGACAGAAATAAGCATGATAAAGTATTCTATTTATTTACCCTTATATAAAACATGTATATATGTTTTATCTTCTTCTTTTTTGAAAATTTAAAAGGAATGCAAAAATTGGCACTTATTTTTTATTGGCTACTATATTAAGGGATTATAATGAATATTAATTTATTTACATAGTGAAATAAATGTATAATTAACTGATGTATTAATAATAATTTGTAAGCAAAATTATTATGTATAGTGAAGGTCATATATTTAAATTTTTAAAATAAGTTTTTCTTGTTCGCTCATGCGTAAAGAATATTTTTTTCCTAACGTATATAAGTGAAACACATAAAATATACTTAATAGTAATACACATATAGTAATACTATTAAAATGTAAAAACAAAAACTATGTGAAATTATTCTATGATTTTTTTTATTTTAAGATATGTAAATTATTAAATATATTTAAAATTTGTATTAATTTAATACATATATATTTTATTATACAAGAAAACGAGATATATAATTTTAGCATAATTTTTGCATAAAGCTTACTTATTGGAATTATTTATAATATATCCTCTAGGGAATTTTCTTTAATACATTTCAATATCATCTTATATAATATATGATAAAACATTATACTGAACTATATGTCACTATCAATGAATCAGTTTGAGATTTAGATTCACAAGGTTCCAAATAATGCTCTCCTCATATTTGTTGATAATAATCCTTTATTCTACTAGATAATTTCTTATTTTTTTTAAAAATTTTTGTAACATTATCCAATTGGCGAAAAATAATGAACAAATTATACACGTGACATATTTATTATAATTTTATATTATGATTGTATTTATTATTATAATATAAAATCCCAAAATTCACAAAATAATTCTATTGAAATTTCCATCGTTTTTTATCGCAGTATATATCTTATTTCCTAAGAAATAGTAAAAATAATCACACAAAATTTTTTTATTAGGTATCAATGTGTAATGATTACGTATGTAATATATAGCTTTAAAAATTTCTTATATTTTAATCTGAATTTTTTTTGTGAGCTTTTAATACTTGATGTAGTTCTGCCTGATTTGCATAATGACATATTTCTTTTGATGAATCAAGTAGCTTTTAAAAATCCAGCAGAAAGTAGTGTTAATAAAGACGTATCCTGTGAATAATGAAAAAAATTTATAAATTACATTGTAAGTGAATATATAAAGCAATAATTTTTTTTCTCATATATTTATGTGAAGTGCAAAAAAAAAAAAAAAAAATGCATATATAAGGGTTATTTCATTATGCATTGAATAAAAATTAACATCATCTATATATTTTTCTTAATAAAATATTATACAAATGAAATATTATATATATTTTTATTTATCCCTTATTATAAATTATTTTATTGTTATATTTTACGTCGGATATAATTAGTTCATTTTTTTTATGTAAATTACCAGTGTGAAAAATTAATTAGCAAACAGGTAAGTAAAATACATTAATAAACACTAAATTCATTATTTAAATACATATAAAACTATTATAATAAAGCAGTAATTCCACCTAAGGAAATTAAAATAATCCATATAAATATTATCAGTAATACTACACGAACACATTTATACATATATATTTAATTTCTCTTAAGTAGGTATACTAATAATTGTAAATTCTTAGTATTTATGGTTTAAATTACAATATTTGCTTTAATAGTATATAACAATTTTTATAACTATAATGCTACAATAAGATTTATTTAACTTAAACTATATTTAAACATATTATTCAACATACACTAATTACACAATAATATATATATTTCTATTCCATTATACAATGTAATATAATTTTATAATCATATATATACATTGAATTATTCTTAATTAATGTATTTATTATGCATAATTGGTTTTACGCTATGACTGGGTTTCATGATAATGGAGATAACATTATTACCACATAAATACAAATATTTTTGATATAAAAAATAAAACTTTAATTAAAAAAATTATGCATATGCAATTTTTTATATTCATAAACATATCACATATTGTGTCCAATAAAGTAAATTTTAATAAAATGTTTAGGAAATAGTCATAAAATATTAATTTATAATATAATAAATTCAATATTTGATTTATTATGTTATTATTCAAAGCAAAATTTAATCCTTTTTTTTATTCTTATTTATATATATTTTTTTTTTTTTGCGTGTGCTTTAATAACTACAATTATTCTTCATCATATGACTAAATAAAAATGTTAGGATAACCAATAAATTTTTAAAGTATAAATACATTATTATAAGTAAAAAAGAATATTAATTTTTACATTTTAATTTATCACTGTGAATACAATAGAATGCATATTTTGTTTCATATTATATATTTTTTAACTTTCCTTGTATTATTTATTGAATTCCACAAAGAGTTAACCAATTTGTACATTAAAATAAGTATATTACATAGAATATCTCATCAAACATGTGTTTTATTTGTTTTATATTTTTATTATTATTTAAATTGTTTTCTCGAAAAAATAGTCTAATTTATTATAATATTATTTAAAACAAATCTGAAAAATGGTTTCTCTAGAATCTGTAATATTTTTGAATTAGTGATTTTATAAACTTTTATATGAATGGTAACTACATATGAAATCTTTTACTTTTTGAGTTTTATGTATATATTATTCGTTGTACTAAATATGAGTAGCTATATTCCATATTTTCTATGTGTATATGAATTTTTATTTATATTATAATTACATCATATTAAAAAAATAGCCCTTGTTAATTATTATAACACATAATAATGTTAAATTATTATGATTTAAAACTAATAAGGATACGAAATAATTTATTATAATATCTATTTAACGTTGAATAAAATGTAATAATATATAAAAATATATAATTTTTTTTGAATAGTAAAAAATTAAGGAACATTATGTAATATATGTTATTAAACCTAATGTACACTATTATTCTATTTCCAGATTAATGATTATAAAAATATATTTAAATATAAAAATATTAAACATATGTATGCCCAATGTTATTAATATATAGAATAAGTTATATATACGATTGAAAAACAGAAAAATATGTAAAATAATATTATATACATTTTTTCCCTCCTTTATACTAAATAGTATATTTTTTTATATATATTTTTCAGTCTTATATATATTTATGATAAGAAAAATTTCTATATTAGTTTATAAAGGTACATTTTATATCACAACATTGAGTCTTTTTTTTTATCTTAATCCATCTTTAAAAATTAATACGTATGATTAAAAAATGTGTTTTAACCTCAAAATAGCCTTAAGACATGTATTCCGTTTTATTTATATTTTACAGATTTTTAATGCATTATATTAACCCAATAATAAAAATTATTAATTGTGAAACTTTCATTCTGTCAAACTGATGGTTAAGAAAAATAACTATCGTACATTTGAATGGACAAATAACACTACAAAAAATTTAATTTATACTGTATATATATAGGAAAGAAATGAATATTGTTCATCATGATAAAAAAAATCACTGTATATATAAAAAGAAATAACTTATATGTTTAAACGAACATGGTATAACCTTTGTATACGTAGAATTTTATACTAATCTGAAATAGCTTTTTTTTTTTGTTAGCATTATTTTATAAGAAACTACATTATATTTTTTTTTTCAAAGCTTTCAAATATATATACATTCTCAGGGTCGTAATTAAGTTTTTATTATATATATGTATATATATCATTTTAGAATTGCACCGTATATATGAAAATTATTACAACTATTGTTTATATATATCATAATTCATTGTTTCCTTATCTAATTATACATTAAATGATAATATAAGTGCAATTCTTTCTCATGTTATATATATTAGTCTGCAATAAATACGTTTTCTACTTTTTTTTATGGTTTAAATATATCTTTTTATGTGAGCAATAATTTTCTAAAAAATTATAATACCATATCATTTTCTTGTGGAATTTATGCTTTCACTTTTTATTATAGTTTATTAAATGTAATCAATGTACAAAAAAATATACACTTTTTATTTTAGTGTTATAATTATTTAAAGAGCGCAGAAATGATTTTTTTTTATATAGTATGTTCTAGCATTATTACAAGAAAACATGATATTAATATATATATATATATATATTATGTAATTACATATACATGGTTTAGTAAACAAAAAATATAGAAACAATAGTGTTAATTATTTATTGTTTAGGGTATCGGATGATAAGTTAGTTCTTGTTCTATTTTATATATATTATTGTGCTAAAGTTAATATTTATATAGTATATTGTTGATAATTAATTTTAACTATATTATACAAAATTAATTTTTATGAATATATATATATATATATGTTATACTTATTTATATAATATTAATACAATAAAGTAGACATTAATATTTACTAATTTTCTATATGAATGTAATTTTATCATTACCATCTATGCTTATTTATTTATTTTTCATTATATATTGTAACAATAAATTATTTTAATTAAAAAAAAAGAACTTATTACCTAAAAAAACTAATTTTATTATGTTTATGGATTCTAATTAGAGTATCCCATGTGCAAAATTGCATTATTTCTAAAAATAATAATCATAAAATATGAATTTAAAAAAGAAAAAACATGTGATACATCCATATATACATTAGCATAATTTGGATAGGAAAAAAATATTTTTTATAAAAATCAGAACATATTACCTGTGAAATAAATGAAAAAATAAAGAAGTATATTTTTTATTAATTACGTAACAATAAATATTCTTATTAATTGTCTATATAGTAATTTATATATACATTTATGCTTAAATTAAAAAATAAATATTATAATTATTGACATTAGATGCAAGAAATAATAACATAAAAGAATTCATTATTAGCACACATTTTTACAAATATTTTTTTAAAATCAATATATTTTTAATTATGTTATTAGAGTTATTATAATTCTTTTTTATTTTTATTGTATTTATAAAAAAATTCCTAATCAATAAAAAAATAACACAGTGAAGATTATGAAAATGAATATTATAATAAATATACCTTGTATTATTATGAATTTGCATTCACTTTCTTTTTTTTTATTGCATTCATCTTAATTATGATCTCTCAAGGAACTACTAACATTTCCGAGATGCTTAAATCTTATAATTTGTAATTCAGAAGAGTAAGAACTGTGCTTTTTTATTTAATGTAATTTAATAAATGATTATGAAATAAGATGCATCCGTATCTTTTTCAAATATTTCAAATTCATAGAAAAAAAGAATATATTCTTTTATATTATCACAATATATTGTGTGACTTTTGTTATTGACACACATATATAATTCATATTATATATTAAAGAAACAATTCAATTTATATATGAGGGAGTTTAACATTATAATATGATCTTTTGTGTACGGCAGTAAAAGTATCATAATTTTCACATAATTATAAACTTGTATTTATTGAATTCATATAAAAAAAGGATTGTTATAATTAAGATTGTTATATATTGTTTTTATAGCATCAAAGGAAGCACCTGTTAAACTAACAAAATAAAACACCCTAAATACATATATATGTGTGTTACATCCATAAATATATAATTGAACTATAGAACTGTCTATAATATATTTGGAATAATATTTATCTTTTTTTCTAGACATCAAGAATCATGCATTACATTTTTATAATTTTATTAAAAATTTATAAGACTTGACAGAAAATACGGAGAAATATTTTTTTTGAAATAGAAAAAATTGTGCAAATAAATAATATATGCATGCAGTAATTAAGATGTATATATTTCATATATATATATGAACAAAGAATAATATAAACTATATATAAATATGCTTTTATAAGATGAAAGAACTAATGCTAATATATTCATTTATATATAGTAAAATAAAAAATAAAAGTATTTATATTTTCAATACAAAATTACTATACACTATTGTTTACATTTAATGAAAAACGAGATAAAAGAGAAATTGCATATAAATTACAAAATATAATTGAGGATCATGTAAATTAAAAATAAATCAAATTTACCATTCTTATTCTTTTTATACATAACAATAAGAAGTATAAGTCAAGAAATAATGTGTGAATTTATAAGAATTTTTCTTAAAAACGCAAATAAGCACAAAATTTTAAATTATATACCTAGGGCATAAAAAACAAAATAGAATACTAATCCACAGAAATATAATATCATTAAATTATCAAATTAAAATCTTTTATTACTTAATATGGTCTTTGAATTATTTTATTTTTACTATATTTATTTGATGTAATAATTTTCAAAATAATTTTAATACAGAACTCTATATGTGTTTTGATGAAATCAATTTATTTTAATTAAAAATATAATGTTAAAATCGAGTATAATTATATAATACATTATAATGTCTATTCCAATAAGTACATATATATATTTCTGTGTTTTCCGATTTATTCGATTCATCGTTGAAACTACGGCTCTTATTTACTATTTTATTTATTGAACGATGCAAGCATGAATAATATGGAAGGAAGTAACTCATAACAAAAAAAAGTAAGCATTGAATGTAAATTTATGCCATAATAATTTTTTTCTTCTTTTAAATATCCTTATATAAATATATATATCAACATCACAATTAACCTTATAAAATATAAACAATATAGGGGGTATTTTTAATATTAGAATAATTAAAATTATAGCATTTTTTGATTTACTAATACTGGGAGAAGGTGATTTTATCTTTTCAATTTCTTTGCAAAGTAACTTTTTGCATTTATCATTGGCACAACCATCTGTTAAATCATGTATATTATTATATTGATTTTTAATATCATTTAATGCCTTACAAAAAAAGCTTTCTTTATTAGATTCACATTTTTTCAGGTTGATTTCATATTTATCTTAACATTCATTAATACAATCACACTTATTTTGTACAGGGGGGTATTTATTATTTTTTATGTAATATAGCTTGGTATGCATTTCATAAAAATCATCTAGTAATTCCACTTCTACTTCTGAAATAAGATTATGCATATAATAGTTGCATATGTTATTAGAAAATGAACTTACTATACTAAACAATTTGTAATAAATAGAGCATATACGTTGATGTATATCATTAACCTTAAATTTTTTGTACAACCAATAATATAAGTAGAAATAATCTGATCGTGTATATCCATAATTATTATCATTATCATATATATTAAAAGCATTAATATTTATATTGGAGGAAAATGACAAGGCTTGTTGCATTTTTCTTCTTTGAATTTATGTTCTGTATAAATTAATTCTCGAATACTGATATCTTTAGAACAAGGGTCATCTCGAAATTGTAAAATTTTATCATTATTTTCTATAATTTCATTCTACTGAGGAAAATTGTTTACTAATATGTACTAAAAAAAACAATTAGCACATAAAAAATATGATATTTCGTTAAAAATATTTTTTTATTGGTTTTGGATGGTAGAATATATTTCTATTATAATTGAGTAAATCATATAAAATTAAAAATAAATCGCATTATATATATTCATCATAGGTAATTTTATATATTTTTATAGATAATATAATGATAATACAATTATTTAAATATATATATATTACTAGATAAATATATAGTATAAGGAAATATATGATTTCTTTTTTTATAATTATAGAATTGATTAAAATTTTTCGTCAACAACCTAAATTATTAATAATTTCAGTGTTATTAATATAGTAGGAAATACAACTAGAATATAAAATAACTAAATAATTATTACAATATCGAATATTAACGTATAAACATTTTATTTAGAATAAGTATAGTCTTATGCATTTAAAAAGTATAATATTAATGCTGTCATACTAAATTTATATAATATATTTTTGCTGATACTCCATATAAAATATATATTATAGAATTGCATATATATTTTTTATTTTGTATATACTCATAATTATATATTTGTTATTCAGTGGTACATGTTATATGGATGATTATTTTTATTACGTATTGTAGGTTTAACTCATAGTTAATTGATTTATTATTATTTTATTTCTGAATAAAATAATTATATGTATTTTCTCTATTTAAATGGGTTACTTATAGATACAATGAAGAAGTTCTACTAAGGTCCTAACATATTATATTACTTAGAAATATTTTAATATATCATATAAATTTATACTTTATATGCTTGTTTTTTTTCATTCATTTATTTCTTGAATTATATATACTTTTGGATATATTTATTGTATAAAAAAATAAATTTATTTCCTATGAAGCAATGTTCCATTTTAATTTATATGTAAATACACAATAGAAACACTGGTTACATAAAATATATACAATATATCTGTAATAATCACAATTATAATATATTAACACAGTAATATGTCAAATTGTGTGCGCGTGTAATATAATATTAAAAATGTGTTCTTTAAATAAAAAAATTAGTATATACTGAATTTATAAATTTTTTTCCATTAAAATAATTTCAAAATAATAGAATTATATTTGAAAATAAAGCATATAATTAATTTTTTTTAATGTTACTATATTCAATATATAAATAAGCTTACTAGGAATTATTATATATTACTGCATAATATTTAATCATTAAAAGAAATAATATATATTTTTTTTATTAAAAAATATGCCTAGTATACCATAATAAATAAATTTTTATATTATCATTTCATAAAAATGCAAAAATATATAATATATTATTATAAATTACCACTTAAATAAAAATTTATTTTTATGTCAATGTAGAGATATAAGAATCTAGAAACACTTTTAAAAATATGCATTACATACTGATATATTTTTGTTAAGTTTATTATTATATAGGTTAATTTATGATAATAGTTATGAACAAAAATTAAATAATTATATTTCAAATATTTGTATCCTATTTTATGTTTATATTATGATAATGTTATTTCTCTTATGTGTATGAAGTCTAAAAAGTTTTAATGCATTTTTTATATTGTAACGTCAATAAGCAAATTTCTTCCAAAATGTTCTAAATATATCCTTTAATTTATATGATCAGAGTTTATAAGTAATATATACTTTTATGATTGTTTAATTATTCGTAGCTCTATTACATTTAAAAATTGTTAAATACATACATACATAATTTATTTATATTAACTTACTATTAATCTCTGAATATTCATAAATATGTAACTGAGATATATTAGTGTGTTTAAAAAAATTTTACAAGTTTGTATTAACACTATCATATTTTATCAATGAATACTGAAATACTACATATTAATTAATATATGTACTATAATGTAATAATATACAATAGTTTTAATACAATATTGTAATACTTGTATAAAAACGTTTGAAAAAAAACTTGATTTAATGAATATTCTCTATTTATGTAATTATTATTCATTTTATATTTAATGACTAATGTATGAAAAGTAGGCATGACTTTAATTCACGTCGTACTTGGATAAAAAGTTTATGTCTTGTATTTAATTCCATAAAAAAATGAAATATATTCATTTTATTACGTTTAATATTATAATCTTTGTAAAATATAATAATAGTATTCATAAAAATGTATTCCTCTTCCCCATAAATTAACTTTATGTAAATGAATCTTAAAGGTTAATAAATTATTAAATTAATATGATTGAATATTATTCAACTAAAAATTACTAGAAATATATTTTACATATTTTTATTACTTTCTATCATAACAATAAATTTTATATTAGTGAAATGCTCATTTTGTTACAAATATGAAGGTTATATTATACAAAATTAAATTAAATTAAAGAATATCATTAAATATAAGTAAAAATACAGAAAAAAACATTATAAAGTGTGGAAGAAACATAATTAAGAATTATTAAAACAAATAAACTGTACATTAATATTATACTTTTTATATTATGATAATAATTAAAACTAGTGAAAATGAATCTTTCATAAGGTATTCCAAAATTTTGCCGCATTTAGAAAGATTAATTGAAATTAAAATAAATAACAATTTTATATAATTATAAAAAATATAAATAGTTATGTGGTCATAAAAAGGAATAAATTAAGATAAGTATAAACATGTTATAGTATAATATTACTATAAACTATTTATATTTATTGTATATAACTCTTTATATGGAATATATCAAAAATGAATAAATTTATAACTAGTATTACATTCAACGAACAATTATTTTTCCCTGGAATTTTTAAATACGTTATGTTATAAATTTAAGCATTTATTTTGTAATTCTAGAAATAATTTTTTATTTATATAATATATTTATTTATGTATTTTTAATGCTACCTATTCAACAGGATACTTTAATTTAAATGCTTTGCATATAAAATACTATAAAAATATGAATTGATGCTAATTCATAATTTGACAAATTATGCTAAAATATAATTTTATGTAATATATAACATCCATATAATGCATTTTATAAAACATATTATAGCTGAAAATATTACAACAAATTATAGGGGTAAAATTAAAATGTTCCTTATATCTGTTACATATCTGTTTAACAAAAAAAGTATATGTTATCTTATAAATATAATAGATTTAATAAATTTTTTTAAATATAATAACATTACATATAATATAATTAAATGTGATAATATTTTCTCTTAATGTATATATTTATTTAATGATAATGTAATTATGATTTAGTGTATTTGATGTTGTATTATGTATAATTTTATGAATATATATTTTTCAAACATTTTTAAATTATTCATGATTTAGCATTATTTTAAATTACGTATAAATCCTTAATAAACACATTAACTAATAGAGGCGCGTTTTAATGTTAGTTATAAAATTATTATATAAAATAATTTTTTATGTTACATAATAATTTAATCATAAGTAATTATTATTTCTTAAACTTCCATGCATACATTATTCAAATAAGTTCTTTAAAAAATATTTAAAAAAATATATTATATTTTTTTATTTATGATGTGTTCTTTTATATTATATTAAATATATTATTATATTGCATATGCAGGTTTTTGCTTTAGCCCAAAATATTGCTTCCCTTTATCTTTAGATATAAAAAAGAATTACTGTGTCTAAGAAATGAATTTTAATGTACATTACAAATGTGTTAAGTTCGAAGAAGTATATCACTATCTATTTAATTATTATATGTTATAATTTCCAAATCATTATTACTTGGTATAAACATACAGTAGTTTTCATAACAATTTTAATTATTATTCAATACGTAAGTATAATTACGAATTATATATTATAATTTTTTAATCTATAATAAATATTTTTTAGGAAACATAGATTATATATTTATGATTATATTTACATTTTTGATTTTGTATAATTATATATTACATATCATTACATTAATTCTTTATAGTAATTGTGCTTTTTTTTTGAAGCAACACTCGTTTTATTAACTATATATATATGGTTATTAGGAGTAGTCTTCAAATCTATACGCTACTCTAGATCTTTCGTTATATGAATCATTGTATATCTTATCAAATGAATTCATTAGATATATATGTTCTTTTTTTTTTTTTATTTATCCTTTTCTTTAACTTCCTTATCTTTGGTTTCAAAAATGAGAAACATGGTGTATACTGATAAAAATAAAAAATGTGAGATTGTTTTTGTTTATAATATTTAAATAGTAAATATTATTAATCATATAATTTAATATAGACGTGAATATAATATAAATATTATAAAAAAAAATATATATAACCTTATATAGTATCAATACAATAATTAACACTGAAAATATTAAAAGTGTCATACTTGAAAATGAAGCGATATTTGTATCTTCCATTTCCATTTTCAATGCCTTTTCCAATGTAATCCTATCTGTTTCTGTATTTATATTTCTATTTATTTTATGTAATTTAGGATTTGCATCCGTCTGTATTCTTTTAACTTCTGTAGGTTCTATTGGCTGTTGTTTTTGATACCCTTTCTGTTCTTCTACATTTTCCTTTGGTAAATTTTCTCTTCTTATGTCATCAAGAGAAGGTAATTTTAGTACATGTTTTTTATTATTATAACAATCATAGCAAGTGTTATATCTCTCATAAGATTTTTTAAATTCTTCCATTACTAATGATATACCATGATTTCCCCAACTATAATTTAATTTTAAAATGCTTTTATATGCGTCATAAAAGATTTTTCTATAGTAATAATTCCAATAACGTGAATGTATTTGTAAAATGTTTTGATATAATATATCCATATAACCAAATATATGAATAATATCGTTTGTTTCATCAATGTGCTGCTTAATAACACTATCATAAACGTTAAAAAGATGATTACATACATCAGGATAGAGGTAATTTGGGGGGAAAATTTTTTTTCCTAAATATTCTGCTATTTTTTGGTAAGTAGAATGAAGTAAATTTTTATCACATCCAAAATTTCTTAAAGCTTGTATTAGCTTGTATATGAAATAAGTACAACCATGTACTTGATTTACAGGAGCACTACGAAATTTTTCTTTTAAATAATATAAATAACGACCTAGATCTATAACATCTAAGTGACTAATTCTACAGCAACATGCACCATTTTTGTTATGATATCTACTGAAGTCATGGTATAGGTTATATAATTTATTGTTTAAACCAATAAATGGACTCCTATAGTTACTATTATAATTGCTTTGAAAAAAATTATAATAATAAGCATATGTGGGAAATATCTCATCAAGATCAAGCTAAAAATGTGTATCACAATTTATAAAAAAATTAAAAAATAAGTTATTTATGTGAAAATATATAATTTTTTAGTGAGATTAAATAACGCTCTTTTAAGATGCATTAATATGATTTTTATTAATAATAATATGAATAAGCATACATGGTCTTTATCAATTTCAGGTGCTCGATATTTTGACATATTTTTATGTTTTTGTGTTTATATATAAAAGATTAAATTTTTTTATATTAAATATTTTTACTTGTTTACGTAATATGAGTAAACATTATACTTGTAAAATATTAATTAATTCTTATAATATTTAAAATTTTTTTTCATAATTTTTGGAATACATATTTTTATTATGGCCTACCTATATATTAAACTATTGCATTACACATGCACGTGGAATAAATGTTAAATATCTGCACATAATTAGGAAGAACATAAAATATTTCGACGCAAATGAATTTATATAATAATGCTAAACATATGAAATCATTGAGAAAAAAATACAATAAAAAATTATATAATATAAAGGCAACAAATAGGACAATTACTAATTGTATATAAAGTCAATTAACAGTCATGGAAATTTTCACCCTATCACATTTATTTATATATTCCTATTCAAACCTATAAATTACATATAAATGGAATTAGCTTTAATATGCACATATATGAATTTTAGGCATCATATTTAAATTCAATATTCCTACATGAATTTAAAAATTTTCCTATTATTTTTTATGCTCTAAAATTTATTTTTTTATATTCTAATATAATTAAGTGTATTTATTATAATGAAAATTTAATATATATTAAACTTAAATTTATTGAAGAATATATAGGAATTATTTTATTATTATTTTCAACTTAGCATATGTATATCATGAGATATAATTTATCATAATTTGTACACATTTATGTATTTATATATTAATACAATTTATTTATATTTGTTATATTTAATTTCATGTTTTATGCCCATTAAAAGTATATTTAGGATATAATATTACCATATATGTTTGAATTTAATAACAAAAGTAAAATTATAAATTGCTTACATTGCTTACACAATTCATAATATATATATATTTTACGATTAGTTTTGTCAGATAATATAAATTTTAAAATACATTTCATCTAATAAACTTAAAATATTAATTTAAGCATAAAAAGTATTTATATATTTTATTGCTGAATTAGATTTTACGAAAAATCATTTTATTATATATTTTATATATTTTTTTTTTTCATTATATAAATTAAAATTACACTTTCATATTATGATAAATAAGGAAATTTGAGCTCGCAAATACTCTATTTCCTACTATACATACACGAATAAAAATTTAAATATATTTGAAAAATTTAGTTTGTCTATGAGAGGATAAAATAAGAAATATATTTTACTTATTGTAATTATTTTTTTTTTCTTAAAATATTGATTAATATGCAAAACACCATACAGAATTTAAATAAATAAATATGTAATATATCACGCCACAATATTTTATTGTAAATTTCACGTAGTACTTTCTTTATCATTTTTTTTTTTTTTGAAATGATAATTCATGTACTATAAAATTTTAAAAGTATAATTAATATTATCTGAAATACGATATATAAATTGTTTCACATTTGTGTAATTTTTTTCAATTTGAAACCTGTAATTTTTTGAAAAATAAACATTTATTGAAAAAATCATATTTTCTAAAATTTTCAATCTATATATAATTAATTATAAATATATAAATAAATTCAATGATATTAATATATGCACAAGTGCAAATGTATTTTTCATTATGAGTTATGTGAAATAAGGTTATAATTTTATGTCTACTAAAAAATTTCTTGTTCTTTCTATATATATAGTGAAATTATTGGTACATATATATATCTATTCAGTAATGCTGTAATTCATTTTATTCTAATGACATTATTTTGGATAATATTTAATTTTTATATATAGACCTTTACAAACATAAAAAACAATTTTTTTTCTTAATTAGTTCATAGTGTGAATATATTTTTGTAATATTTTTTAGAAGCATTAAACTTTGATTCATCCTTTATAAAATATATAAGTCAAGTATTTTGCAATAATATATATATAATTACCATTAATATATATATTTAAATATCATATCACTGATAAGAATTTTCTACAGGAATATATTTACATAATATGTTTCTATAAATATATAATGGAAATTGATACTTTGCTAGCACAAATAACCTATACTTTTTTTAACACATATGTTGACTTATATTACACTTATTTTAAATCGTTACTCGCATAATTCTGATGTAATTGTTATTATTTAAATGATAAACTATTAATACAAGGAATGGATAACATATATAATTATTTAATGAATATAGGAAAAACACTTAATGAATAAAGAAATTGTTAATTCACATACAAGCTTTGCACAACACAAAAAAAATTGATAACTTACATAAGCATATTCTATGTTACTCGAATTAGATAAAATATAGCTAATACTTTAAGAGAAATATGCAAAGTACATAAAAAATATTATACATTGGTATACTGTATATAACATTGTGAAAAAGGAATATACCATTATATGTCTCGTGTAAATATAATTCATAAGTTAAAATGTTATATATACATATAAAATTTTTAAAGAATACAATAAAAAGATACAATTAAAATTATAAAACATAAATAAGGAAGCTGTATAATTTATAAATTTATACTATATTTTTTTCATGGTCATGTATTATAGAATAATGTTTTGAAAATTTGCTTACTTGCAAATTTCATGGTTATGTAAATAAATAATGTATATAGTTATAGGGAAAAAGTTTCATTATATAAAGTGTAATGAAAAAATTAAACACAAATAAATATGAAGACTACATTATATAAAAGTTTTATTAAAAATATTAATTTATTCTACTTAAAAAATATATATTTTTTACATAAATATCTTCATTGTATACATTTATATGTATTATTATTATATTTTACTTTTTATTAATATGCATCCCTGTAATTGTTATAACAGTCTTATATTTATATATTATCCATTTTAACATAATAGTCTTTTTACTTTTTTGAATCAAATTAATTTACTCAATATGATACTCTATAAATTTTATTTCTTAAACTCATAATGTGAATCATATGTCTCTGATGCATAATCAGATAGTTTAATGTACGCATAGTTTAGACTAACTCTATTTATTTTTTTTTTTCTCCGAGGTTATTGTGTATAATTCTCTCTGTTGTTGTAAACTGGTATATTGTGCACAATATAATGTACATTCAAAGTATACTTTTATCACATATAGTTACAAAATATTAGCTTATATGTACATTATTTTACACAGGTGCATGAATTAAATTAATTTTTACTTTATTTGAAATCCCAAAATGTACAGAAAAGAAAACTGCTACATGTGGCAAATTCCCTATAACATTTACCGTTTCAGATCCTTCATATTTAAGTTATACATAATTTTATTTTTTTGTCTATTTCCATATAATTTTAGAATGGAATATTAATTTTCTTTAAAGGGCGTAATATATTTTGAGTTTGGTTGTTAGACATACGTTTTTCAAATGAATATTTTGAAAATATATTGAATTTTTATATTGTGCTTCTCTTTTTTTTTATAGAACTTTAATTTATTCTAATTTTTCATAGTAATTATACCTTTTTAGGATATTTTATACAGAATGCTCTTTTCATTTTTTATATATTTCTGAGCATATCACATTGCCTTTTTTATTGTCATACTATGTCTCGAAATATTCATGTACTGTTTATTTTCTTTGGGTCATATGAATGATAAAATTTGGACATATTATAATAGTTCTACCATATAGAAGTACTTGAAATATTATAAATATCAAAATAGTAATCATATAATCCATTTAGATATTCACATTTAGTACCATCAACCTTGATAGAGATGGATTTACAGGGCAGATATTGTCATTATCACATGGGGGGAGGGGGGGTTTAAAAAGACATTTCTAGAATGCTCAATTCTTTTTAATGAAGTAGTAATTATATAGTATATTTTATAAGCATAAATTGTATTTATTTTGAAGTGTATGATAATATAAATAAGAATGCAATCTTCGTATTTATTAACACCACATTCTTTTGATAATTATGTTTCCAATTAATACGGTGCTCTGAAAAAATCTTTACAATACTAGGCTTTCTATAGTACTACCTATGACATTTCTGCAGTATTGTTTATATGTTCCGTAATAGCTTTGTTTTGGTGTCAAGAGATTATATAAAAAATGAGAGGTTATATTTTTCATATAATAATGCATAACTTCCTAAATTAAAGTAACACTACATATGTACATATGTATTACAAAGTATAGAACAAATTTCAGTGAAGTTCACAAAATTTGAATATTAAAATAATGAATTGTATATTACACCTCATCGTAAAGAGTGATAAGTTGATTAGAATAAATATAAAGTAATGGAATATATAAGATATACTTGCAAATAAGTGATGTTTTCATTTTTTCTTTTAATACATTGATATATGTTTTAATAATTACATGATTTATTCTTGAGTGGTTTTATTTTTTTATTACGTAAAAAGTAATAAAACACTTTTATATTACAATGTCTGAATTTTCACTAATTATTAATATGTACTATAAAATATGATTGTATAACATAGTATTATGTATTAATTTTTATTTGTGTATTATGTATTATAAATTAATATTTTAATTTATAAATAAATATTTATCATATGAAAATAATATTACATAAGCTCTAAATATAATGTGTAATGTATGTTCATCTAGGGGAAAAAAAAAAAAATTCATGTATGTATAATTGTTACATATGGGCTTTTATTATGTGATATTTATTACTATTTTGTTATTATTATTCCATAATTTTTTATCTTGAATTATTTTATCAATATAAACACACAATTATATTATTTCAGAACATACTATATAATATAAATAAAAGAATTAAATTGGATTATTTACTTTTACACTAATGGATTACTTATTAATATATTTCTTTTTTTTTATAATATAATTTTATTTTATTTCTATTCATATAATTGTTATAAATTTACTTAATTACGTAAAGGAATCACATCTAATGTGTAAAAAAAAAAATAACACTACTTCTAACATTTCACATACATATGTTATATTTAGCTAATATTTTGTAAATTTACTCCCAGAATATTTTTATATTGATATGGAAATCTTTTTATTAAAAATTCCTTAATTATTAATTTCACCAAATTATGTATTATTTATATATATTCTCTATTTAATATTTTACACAATATTCAATAAGTATTTAATATAAAAAAAATTTCCTCATTATATTATTTAAATAATATTTTATTTTATCCTTTTTTATTGAATTTATAAAAAAAAAAAATACTACATACGGGATATACCGAAAGAAAAATATAAATTTTATGTCATTTATAGTAGCGAAACCTTAGATAAAATTATAACTGAATATATTTTTTATAAAAAATGTATTATTATATGTATTTTTATTATTTCATCTTTACAACGTATACATTACTCACAAATAAATTTTTGATCCCATGCAACTAAGACGACGGGGTAATCTGATGGATACTTCAGACATATTACTTTTAAAATGATGTTATAAAATAAAATTATAAATGTAATTATCTACAATAAGTTTTTTCTTTGTTATATTTTTTTTATATATAGTTATTTTATGTGAAATTTAAGAGAGTATTATTATGTATTACTTGGCGCAATTGTATAGGAAATTTAAAATATTTTTTTAATAAATAGTATTATACATTATTGTTTGTTAAAATATCTGCCATTTCATAATCTACCAACTATTGAATAATATATATACATATGTACATATTTTATTGTCTATTATTCATATCAGAGTATTATTTCCTGGAGTACTTAATAGTAGTTAATTCTATCGTATGAAAACAACAATATCAATATGTTTTAATTTTAAATTTTCATTAACATATCTAATATATATTATATTTTTTCGATTATAAAAATTTATGTAAATTATATACACTACTTAGCATTTTTTAATATAAATTTTAAATAATAAAAATTTATATTATATTTTTATTACTTAACATTCCATTTATTATAATTTTATTATTTTAGACCAATGTTTTATTTATAATTTGCTTTAATAAATTCTACATAAAAATAATATATTTATGAACCCATTTTATACAAAATTATTGTTTATGATTGCTTCCAATAATGGTGTTATTTTATATTTTTAATGGATGCACATTATTGGTAGTTTAATTTTCTTATATGAATTACATTTTAATACATATTTAATATATTTCATAATAATTATTATACCAATACACTTTTTGAATATTACGTTAGTAATTTTACGTTCATATATTTCTATATGCTATGTCATATCTCTGATTATATGAGTTCATATCCACTGTATTATGTTTGTGGTTTAATAATGCTTTTATATTATTTGCTTCATATATATTTGTCATTTTTTTTACTCTTTTTCTAGAATGAAACATGTTACTAATTGGATTGAACTAATAATAAAGATATAAACAAATTTATATATTTATTAATTTATTTGCTGGTAGAACATAAAGTGAAAATAGCTTTCGCTATTGTTCATAATTTTCAAGGGTTATTATATTTACCTTATATATTAAAAATAAAAAGGAAAAAACTGAAGCAGTAGTAACAATAGCTGTCGGTAGAATACTTTTTATAGATACACTTGTAAATAATGATTCTGAGTCCGGTAGTAATATTATTTCTTCATCGAATTCTGATTGAATTAAGTCTACAGGTTCTTCAGGTAGAATTTGCTCTTTATTTGTATCTAGTGATTGCTGAATATCAACATCCGGCGTGCAAAGGAATGATGCCATATCCTCTTCAGGATTTAATGATGGTAGTTGTATTTTTTTCTGTTGTATTAATTCATCCTTTATAAGATATGTATCATATGCTATCTCAAAATTTCTTAAAAATGAACATGTTTTTTCTTTATTACCTCTAAGATTAATACTGCCTGCAGGGCAATATTTACTATTAATATTCCTATAAGCTTTTACCAATTTATAGACAAAATCTTGACAACTGCAGTAAATTTTATCTTTAGGACCTATCAGTGTAGCCCTAATAAGATCTATGTTAGACTCAAATATATTTAGCATTACAATGGAAAGGGGTTTTAAATAATTTTTACCGTAGAAATAATATGGACACTCATTCAGATATGTTAGATTAGGAGATATTCTTTTAATCAAATGGAAAATACTATTAAAAATGTACGGATTAAGTTTATATTTTACTATGGAAATAAATAACCAGTTGTTTAAATTGTTACAATCTTTAAGATTAAATTTGCATTCTCCTGGATTATTGCAAAATAACTTCAAATTTCTTACAAGTTTTACACACACTTCAAAGTGCTTCTTTTTGTCCTTTCTCACAAAACTTTCAATTGGGTTACAAAACCTATGATACAATATGTTTGTTGTAGATACATCCACTGGTTCATCGAAATTATCATGCACATCCCAAACCTTGCTTAAAAAGGGATACTAAATTAAAGAAAAAAAATATAAAACTTACATTAATAAATAGGAATTAACACTCTATAAAGTATTTCATTAAAGATTAATATGCGTTATTACGAATAAAGATATTTTTTATAACATATATAAAAACAAACATACTTGATTTTCTAGCTGTCTAAATTTCAAAGCTAAGTTAGTCATCGTTTATTATGAAAACATTGAGAATATTTCAGTGCATTTAATAATAGATAAATTGTCATAGTGCAAAAAAACTATATAGACATTATGTTCATTAATAGGTTTAATGTATAAGTAATTATATATTAGAGCTAGATAAATTCTAATTCGTTTATGTATTAAGATAAAAATAATAAGATGAAAAATAAGCATATAGTTTTCTAGAAAATATGTTGTAATAATGGGTTAAATAATATTATTAAATAAAAATATTTTTACATGAATATTCAATAAGTCCATAAGTACTACATATTTATTGGCAAAAATGAATGTATTTGTCTACATATATGAATATAATTTATTAAACATATTCTATTTTTTACATAAAGCATACAATCATTGAACACATGTTTTATAAATAGATACATTAGTATACATAATAATGTATGGTTTCTAGTAAATAATTTACTAGAATTCAAGAATAATAATTTATAAATTATATTTCATTATATTACTAATATTGGATAAGATACATAAATAATAATATTTTTTGTAGGAGTTAAATAAATGATTATTACATACTGATAACAAAAATTAAATCATATATTTAAGATGTTAAAATGAAGTAAAATAATTTATATTATATTAATAAGCTTTATCTTAACAATATTGTTTTAATAATAAATATATTAGTACACAATTAATATATTTCACAAAGTGTATGATCAATTACATTTACACTTTTTTTTTTTGCGTACACAGTGTTACATATTATATTATATGTAACAAAGAAATACTGTAGGACATTAAACTAAATACTATTTTAATAATTATTCTATTTTTAAAATAAAACGATGTGTACAATAAAATTATTTTTAATACATAACAATTCAGCATACAGAGTATACGTTTTTAAAGAAGTGCAAAAAAGAAATAAATATATAAGACATGAAAACTTATAAAAAAAAATATCGTTTGTATATTAATATTATATCCATATAATAATATGTTTGTGACATATGGGAATATGTATTATATATTTTTCATTTCTTTACATATAATAGTAAATTTATGGGTAAATATGGCTTGATAAGTTATCTGTCTTTCTTATATTTCAGTAACTTTTCGTTTGAAAATAACATAAAAAAAAATGCTTATAATAAAAGCCATTATATTAACATATATTTGTTGAAAAAATAGATATTAAATAACTAAATACATATCTGATTAAATATCATTTCGTCGTGTTCTTAAGGATCAATCCTAACATAAAAATTATTAGAATATCCTTATGAAGAATGGTGTCATGATTTATGTTGTAGTAATTTTAATTTTATTTTGTAAAAAAATAAATATACATTAACATGTATTTATAAACATAAAGGGAATTTGATTTATTTTCGATACACAATATGTATTAATATATTAATTATTTATATCTACTTATATGATCCAGTGATCAAATAGAATTTTACCTTGTATATAAGTATATATATATTTATATTATACATATATAACATATGCACTGTTTTATTGTATGATAAATATAATTTTAGAGAAATTTACATAATAATATATTTTGCATTATATATGATTTCTATGTAATTTTAATATATCTAATGATTTATGTTTTCATTTGTCTAATATTATAATATCATAATAGAGTAACATAGAATTAGTTTATTAAGCATAAATTTTTTTATATTTTTTATAAACGCATTATTCTTAATTCAAGATTATTCTAGAATAAATTACATTTATAAAATATTATGTGCGTATACATTTATGCTTTAAATCGATTACGAATATATTAATTCATTATTCATAATGTATGGTATTAATGTGGAATAAAAAAACTTATTTTACTTGTTACATTGGATAAATAAAAAAGAAAAATTAGTAGACAAGAAACATTACTATTAGGTCGTGCATCATAATATATAGTATTCTTTATCATTCATATAATATATGATTTAAAATAGAAATAGCATTATAAATTTATAATACAAATAAGTATGCTACTAACAAATAATAATAATATATATTTATAATATATTTATTTCTTATTACAATATATTTTAAAGAAAAAATTACATAGATATTATTTTTAAAATATTTAATAAATAAATTGTGATAAAAAATATTAAATATTTATTTCTAATTTATGTGATTTATCATTAGAAAAAAATTATAAACTATTCATAAAATTAATTGTATTAATAGATAATTATTACTATGTCTCTTTACTAAAAAATTTATAATTTTTCTTGAAAAAAAAAAATATTTGTTGTACATGGTTTGCATCATAATTATAAAATATTAGAAAAAACTTCATTTTTTCTTTTAAAAACTCGTTCTGTTGTAACTTTGTAAAAATATTATAATCTCATAAATGTTAATTCTCCTTGATACATAAATAAAATTGTGCATGAGGCATTCATATATATATATAAATGGAATTTTTTATTATTCAGAATAAATAATTATACTATAAAATATAATTTTTCTGCATACGAATTATATGAAATACGTATACTAAGGATTAGTTCACAATAGAACGCATTAAAAAATTATAAAAATAACATATTTGTATAATAATATAAATATAAGGAAGAAATAAAAATAATAAAAAGGGCGCATAGATGGCTCATGAAATTTTTTTTTTTTTGTTTTTATTATTCGATAATATATAATATTTTCTTAGTGTTCAGTTTTGTGAGTTCCACATATATATAAAGACTACGTAAAACCTTCATTCATGTATTTCAATGAATAAAGCAGTTTCTTTTATGCATGATAGCTAAGAGGAAATTAATTTTTTTAAATTCTTACTTTGAATCATTCTTATAGATATCATTAATAATATAATGTTCCACACAAGTATGCAATAATTATCCATTTTCTTTTGTTCCATAGACATCAAAATTTGTAATGATGCAAAATAATATAACAATGATAATTGCAAATATAAATTTTTTTATATTATCATAATAAATTTATATAATAATAGAATGCAATGACACAATATAAATGCGAATAAATTTTCTATTTTATACATGTGAAACCATGAAAAATGTTCCGTATGTTTAATATAAGAATTAAATTTGAAATAATATATGAAAAACAAATGATATTTTTTTATGTATATTTTATGGTTTTTTTAACTTATATCATTTATATTAAAACGTATAGTCCTTATATACTGTGTATTATGATTTTTTTTAGCAAAACTTTAATATCGCCTTGTTTCAAGGTGTTTGCTTGTATTTAACATTTATGAATTTTCGGAAGAACTCAGTGTATATATATATACTTTTACCAAATTGAGATATATTATATCTTTAAAAAAATATTTTACCAATACGGTATTTTAAAAATAAATCATTTTTCTTATATATGTCAGTATTGTTCATAAATCCATAGTTTCTTGCTACATATTATTTACAAAAATACTATTAATTTGTATATTAAATTATTTTTTCATAGTGGAACTCCCGATTGTAGATATCCATAGTTGCTTATTAATAAATATCAGTTGAATTATTATTTATGAATACTTGTTTTATTCACTTGTCTGTTTATTTTATATAACAATGGTTCATGAATATATAATTATATTTATAGCAGCTATGCTAAGAGTATTCCATATAATGAAAATATTTTATTTTTATTTTGGTAAAATATATTATGTAATGCCTTACGATACATATATTTTCAGTTATATATTACTTTATACAATAGATTATCATAATGACGTCTACTGAAATCGAAATAGATATATATAAGACTTAAAGAACAAATATTTTTTGTACTCATGGAAGGCCAAATTCAAAACAAGATAAGAATAGTTAATCTTCAACTGTTTCTAAACAAAGTTCTTGTTGTGGGGGCATTACCTGAATAACATCCAATTATATTAACTTTACGAGCTTTATTATTATTGTACTTAAGTACCATATTACATTAATTATATGGACAACCTTTTATTGTGCATCAATATTACAGTTATTTTGTAATATATAATCTGCTTGTTATTGTGCACTAAAAAATATTTTGAGGTGTACTTAATCCATAATCTATGAACCGTAGAAATATGCTGGATAAATTTATTTTCATATTGATATACATGAGTGTCATTTATAATGATATAATATAGTCACCCTAAATCACTAATAATAGTATATATATATACATAATTATTTTTATAGCATAAAAATACATAAAAAGTTATAATATGTACGTTTTTTTTAATAATTTGTTTTCACATTACAGAATAATAGGCTGATTTTATACAATTAATTAGTTGTAAATTAAAATTTCCTTCCATAAGACCCGCTATTATATAATTTAAATATATATGTATTACATATGAGAACAAATATACGTATAATATGTATAATTTCCTAAGAATAGTTCTAATATTATGTTTTTAATTTCACACTAACTTATTATTGTGTCTTATATATATATTTTCAAAAAATCCCATGTCATTACAACTTGAGAACTTTTTATTGACTTATGATTATGTTCTTTTGAAGGAAGCATAACTATATATTTAACCGTAACATGTTATGTGAGAATATATATCTGTTCGCATTTTCATTTTATTCAGAATTATATAAGAATAAAATAAAATTTATATTTTAATAAAATTTAATAGACAATTGTATACAGAAAAAAGGAGAGATTAGAATTATTAGAAATTACCCTCACAATATAAGAATACTCATTTGAGAAGGAAAAAATAATATATTATATTTTTACATATAAAATATATTGAGAATCTAATATTGTTTTATATATTATTTTATTAATATTATAATTTAAAAACATTAAATAAAAAATAAAATGTTTTTGTTTTATTTTTGGTGCTATAATATTTTGTTATATTAAAAATCTGTGCGCATAACTCTTCCTATTAATAAATAAACAAATCATGATGCTATATGTTGCTAATAAGGGGAATTATATAAACAGAATTTTAAATATTTCTTTTAAAAATATTATTGAGGAAAGAATCAGTGGAAAATAAAATGGAAACAAATTTGATGTTATTTATAAAAAATTTCCACATTCTATTTTCTATTTATAATGATTTAATTCCTATTTATATGAAGTACAAATGTTGAAATTTATATTTATAATTATACTTTTTTTATCAATATTATTATTA
>NW_021628969.1:69418-69595 GCF_002157705.1 Plasmodium gonderi
TTGTTTTTATATATATAAACAAGTTTTATGTGTTTTTTAATTACATAAATAATTTTATCTCATTTAATGTACACTGCTTATCATATATTTTGTATTTAAATATATTACGATGGGTTGTATCATATATAATTTTCCTCTAAATATTCACGAAATGGTTTATAAGTCTCTGATCTATGG
>NW_021628970.1:0-1570 GCF_002157705.1 Plasmodium gonderi
TAAAAATATATATATTAGCAAAAGCATTCATGGTTTAATTCCTTTTTTCAGTAGACAAACAACAGATATTTAACATATTGCATACATCTTTATAATAACAAAAAGTATACAAATTAACATTACACATATATTCTTTTAATGATATGTAAATAGACAAATACAATATTTCTATATTTAATATACAAAAGTGAATATATCATAAAATGTGTGTTATAAATATGTGGAATAAGAAATATAACACAATAGAAATAAAATATTACTTAAAAAATATATACCTTTATTGTATAATTATTATACATAATCCATGGTAATTATAAAAATGTGTATATTCGAAATAAATATATAGAGATTACCATAAATAATATAAAATGAAATAATTAAAAGGCTGAATTAATTCCAACAAATATATACTGTAGTTTAAAAGCATTTCTATTTCTTTTTTCATTTCATTAGATTTACGTTTAAAATATTACATATACAAAATTGGATATAATACAACCTATAGGAAGATATTTCATACACCTATATTGCAAGCTACTCTTACATTGTGAAAACGCATACTAATTTCATTTTACATGAATTTTCAAGTATTCCATCTCTGTAAGTATATAGTAGTATTGAATATTTATTTAAACTATTATATATCACATTTAAACCTAACAATTAGCTCATGCATAATATCATAAAGAAAATATATAAATATAGGCAACAAAATCCGATAATTCTAAAAACCTAAACCATAAACCTGAACACTAAACGTAATCCATAAACTCTGAATGTATAACTCACATTTCGAATATACACATATGTATTAATATATAAAAAAACAAACTTAATAAAAAACATAAAGCATTTTGTTAATATATTCAGAAATAATAACTTACATTAAAATATACATATTTTTGGATAAAATATAATATCTTTTGTTTTGTTCTAATTAAAACGGACTTAAGTAGATATCTCCTAAATATATGTCGTGCTTTTTCACGTACACAATTAAAAAATATTTTATGAAATAATTAAAAGTATATAAATATTTTTTCCAAATTTTTTTTACAAAAGGACTCATCTGTTATAAAATACAGTACGTACTATACAACCATGATTTTTATACACAAATTTATATGTCAACTAACACAAACTTATATGCAAACTAATATAAATTTATGTTCAAACTAACACAACTTAATTAAAAATGCTATAATATATTTATAAAATGTTATCACTAACAAGGAAAAATGTATATATTTAAAGGTATTTACTCATAAACTAATCATATAAATATTGTTCTAACAATATATATAATATGTTTTTTAACACATGAATCTAATATATATTGATCGAATAATTTGAGTGTAAATTAAAATAACTACTAATTAGATAGATATATAATTATATAAATTTTAGTGATATATAAAAATGATATCCATATATAATATTTATAATAAATTAATAAATATTTAGTTCGTAATAAAATATATATGACTTTATATATATTCATTATATCATTATTTACTAAACACATCTTTGCAGAAACAACAATATTCCTTAAAATACATTTTTCCTTTCT
>NW_021628970.1:1606-7519 GCF_002157705.1 Plasmodium gonderi
ATATTATATATGATAATATTATAACGAATGCAATGTAAATATATGAAAATTCCACGGGTATTCCTGAAACTTTCAAAATAGATTTATATAAAGTCACACTATTACCAGTATCAACCTTAACATTACTTTTTATCCTATCTAGCACAGGTAAAATTATTCCAAGAAAAGGCATTAGACATGCACTAACTAAACCAAATCCGTATTTCAAATGTATTTTTTCCTTTAGGCTTTTATTATTACTTCTTCTAGATTCACCAATTTTAACAATTATATCGAATATTTTTTTTTCACATGAACAATCTAACTTACCTAATCCTCTCCTTTTAGCATATCTATATGTATAACTTCTCATATATCTATCCAATCCATATAACAACTCCCTTTTTATTTTTTCATATGTTGGTGCTTTAACTTCTTCATTTTTTGTATTTTTATTTTTTTCTCCTAATCCGCTATGTTTCATGTTTTTCTGAACTTCCTGTTTTGTCAATATTCTGTAATCTCGTATTCCACTTATTCCGCCAATTTTATATGTGTTATCCAAAGTTTCAAACTCTGAAGTCTGTAGAAAGTATGTATATATTATTATTTAATGATGTAGAAAATAATAATATGATCTATAATTATTTGTTAAATAGAATAATTATGGAAAAACAAAAATATACATATAAATAAAATATTACAGTATCATTTTTATAATGATATATGCATAGCATAATAAAAAATATGGAAAATATAGGGAAAATATTAAACTTTCTTTTTCCCATCATGATAAATTTCTTTATTATGGTTATTATTATTTAATTACTAATAACAACATTAAATATGCATAATTTAAGTAACAAATAATTATATAAAATTTTATGAACTATTTTATTATAAAAGTAATTAAAAATAAATACATTATATCCTAATTATATTTATAAGTGAAACACAACTCTACATATATTGTATTAAGTATGTTCTATAAGTAATTCATAGAAGGTTAAAATAAATACTAAATATATAATGATAAAAAATATTTAAAACTGTTATTTATTTTAGTATTAGCGTTCTCCATATTGTAATAATTATAACATATAATATATAAAAAATATATATAAATTATACATCTGGGCTTATATATAATATCTAATTAATTTTATACGTCTATAACAATAATTATAAAAAAATCAGACTTATATTTAGGAAGATATAACAACTATATAATTATAAATTAATTATAATTGTATATAGATCATATTTATATGTATATGTATAATATGTAATATGTGATTTATTCACTAAATGCGAATTTTTAGTTTATGCGACACATTAAAGAAATTTAAGCTACAATAAATATATATATCACGTAAATGTGAATGTAATTTAAGTGTAAATGCAAATATTATGTATATGATTGAAACATACCATAATTCATTTTTCCTTTACATAGAAAGATATTTTAATATTATCATGTAATGGATAAATAATATTTAAATATAATATATTATATCATTTTGTTTAATTAAATATTTATACTAATATTATAAAAGAATCGTTTAAATGAATTCTTTGTTCATAATTTTTATTTGTACATAACTTAAGGTCCATATTTGACCTAATATGTATTAACTATAAATTTTAAAAAATACATCTATATATTATATATACAAAAGAATAAATATATTATGATTCCTATTACAATGTGCCTTTAATAAAAAGTGTGCATAGTGTTGTAATTAATAATTCATATTGAATTTAAGCACATAAATATCTATTGATTGTATGTTTTAAAAAATATATATACAATAAAAAACGTATATAAACAAATTGTATAGTTCACATAAGCATAATATGAAAAATGATTCCTTTTACATGATATTATTATATCATCTCTCATAAAAAATAATAATATAATAATTTTACAATTTTTACACGAAATTATGAAAAAAAAAAATTATATCATTTTGAATACAAATGCTTTAATATATATCTAAGGCATCTATATATACAGAAGTGTTCATATATTCATAATAAAAATAATATTTATTAATAACGAATAATTATATAATTATCAATATATTATTATTTATCGTTAAAATTCTGATTATTTATTTTTGTGAAATATATCATGTAGTTTTCCGAAATATTCATATTTTTTTTTCATGTTAAATGTAGTCATATTATTACTAATGCTACAAAATATCCAACAGATACATATATACAAAATTTTGTATAAAATAATTTATGAAAAAATGCGAATATAAATTATAAGTATATAGATCCTATCATATAAAATATAATATGTCCTCTTTGGGTATTTTTTATCGTTCATTTATTTAATACTTTCATTAATATTCATTTCAATACATTCACATAATTTTTCTATGCATGTAATATATTACATATAATATGAATTTTGAAATGTTATTATTGTCATAATTTTCTAAATATATACTTTTTATAAATAAACAAGCATAATTAATGTATTTTTATTCTTTTATTTAATAAATCAGGATGTTTCTGATTTATTTGGTATAAATTTAACAAAATTCTTCTATATGCTCAATCAATTATTTTCTAGCCGTATATATTAATGGATATTTATATCCCAGTAAAATTAAAATTCATTACATTTTTTTATAATAATACAATGTTACCAATAGAATAAATGCATTTATTATAAATTTATTATATCTTCTTTTTATTCATCTTAAATATTTTTATAATTATCATAAAAATTCCATGATTCCTTATATGAATTAATAAATTATTTAATTATAAATAATAATATTCATTAAATTTAATTTAGTAATATATAAATATTTATGAACAAATGAAATAGGTCCCATTGTTATTTATGAAATTTGTATTGTATTATCCTAATAATGTGCTTTTGTGCAACAAAATTATTTGTGTTATATAATATTTAAGGATGGTTTTTATGGGTTATAATAAAATTCACTTGAAGTTTATAATAATCATAAATGAAAATAATTAATAACCTAACACATAATAATACTGTAATATGTAATAATAACATATAGAAAATTATCCATAAAATGTAAAGCGCTACAATAATATTATTTAGGTTAAATATATTCATGTAATTGTTCTTAAAACATACATAATATATATTAAGTTGTTATTTTCAGGTACATTTCAAATATTAGTTTATGAAATTTAATTTATACGCATTCACCATTTCGTATGCATATACATTAGTATAATTTCACATAACATAATATATAAAACAATTATAAATATATGTATGTCTATAATATTATATATCTTCATATATTACTATAGGTATTCCTTAATTAATATCCTAAATTCAACAAGAAAAGCATCAAGAGAATAAATTCAATAAACTATTATTCATATATAATGCTCTATATTTTATATAAATTTTTCTCTATGTTATTGATTTATAAATTTATTAATAATATAGCATTGTATATCATAGGACATATAAATAAATATATGAATGCTATTAACCTACGTAAAAACATTTTTATATAATAGACATTATTCACTCATATTCATTTAAATACATCTACATATTAATTTTGTGAACATTTAAACATATATGACTACATAAGTCATTATTCATGAAACTATAATATGTAGTATATAGAAAAGTGGCCATTTTGAATAAACGAATACTATGAAACATTATTTTCCGAATTCTGGATTATAACCTTAATTAAAGCCTTGATACTTATTCTTCGTAAATACTCTGTGTATTTTCATTAAACTATTTGTACGATGAAATAATAATGTATTCAAAAAGAACACATGAATTAAAAGAAGCAATTATAAAAAAGTATTTCATATTTTTTTAATATTTTTAAGATAATAATTTTAATATTCTACATGTATCCTGAAGACTTTTATTATATAGAAAATTATTAAATATATTTCAGCTTTAGAAACCAGTTCATAATTATAAATTTACGAAAAATAAAAATCTAAATACAAATAATTCAATAGAATCATTTATATATTATTTCATATTAGTTTCATTATTACAATATTTATGTTAGTTGCACTTGGTAAATATTCGCCGCCAATAAATTTTATCTCCAATATTCTTGAACTTTTGTATAACTTTAATCCATTATATTAGCTTATTTATTAATATTTTTTCTTTCGTCTTATTCTATGTATATCTTACTTTTATATTTTATTCAGTTAATATATTATAGTATAATATTATCTTCATCGAAGTAAGAATTTTTCAGATTATTTATTATTAGATTAATTAATTCCTTAAAATTCATTTTATTTATAAATTACATATTTTAACTAATATATAATAATTAATTATTTTATCTGTATATTATTTTATTTTTTTCATGTTCTAATATGTTTTCGAATAATTTGTTATACAGGTTTTAGATTTTAAGATACAGTTTTCATAATTCAGCTTTCATGACTAAAGTGCAGGGTTCAGGGTTTAGTTATTGATTTAGCGGTTACGATTTTATTGCTTAGGTTTAATACTCAGATTTAGGGTTTACTTTTTAGAGTTTTGTTTTTTGGTTTCAGGTTTTATTTTTTATATTTTTGTATTTTGTTTTTCTATTTGTGTTTATCTTATGTATTGATTTTATTTTTATAATGTCATTCTATATATTAGTATATTCGTTTTCTCTTTAATTTTTAACCTTCTTTTTTTTATAACTAATCTTATTTATATTGTACTTACATATTTGAAACAATAGAAGCCATTATATTATTATTACATTATGCAGTATATATTATTTCTATAATATAAAACAATATATTTAATTAATTTTATTGTCTTCATGTAAATAGTATTTTTTTTTCACTTGGATAATTAATTTAAGATGTGCTTAACGTATTATATTTTATGAGAATGCTTATTATTATCTTTTTATTTATTATGATTTTTAAGATATATAATGATGTTTATATGCACAAATATGTATTTATTTTTTGTATTAAAATTTTTTTTCAATACAAACATTTTATGTTTCCTTATTTGTCGTCCCTTTTATTGCATCAATATACTCAAAATATTTATGTATATAATCTTTATTTATTTTATCCTAATTATCCTGCTTAAATTTAATTAATGAGAAACCATAATAAATAGATGAACACATAATAACTCCTGCATATAAACCCCTTGTTTTTTCCTTGCCTGATTTAGAATGATATTCATTTTTATACTCATTACTATTGTTATGATCGTTAAGATCACTGTCATCAGAATTCTTTTGTTCTTGAGATGTTATTGAACTTGTTCAACACATATTTACGCTTTGTGTTCTTACATATCACTTACAAATTTATTTTGGCCATAAGGGGCACTATCAATAGCATGTTCATATAATATATTATATACTTTTTTTTTTAATTTGTTAATTTCTTCTTTAGAATTATTTATTAAACTTGATATTTTTCTTAATTGATCTTTGAAGATATTAATTATATTATCTGCACCATCCATAAAATATTTTTCAGAGTTATAATTATTAACATACTCCTTTGATAATCATACAAATTATCTATACATCTATTTATTTTCGTTTTAATTCTATCCAAGACGTTACTAACCTGCAATAACTTAGCTTTTGCTTTTTTATGATTATTCGTTATATCAATTATTCCTTATTTTATTTTTTGGACATTATCAAATTTTTGTGTTCTTCCAACATTTTCTTTAATATATTTATTTGTGTCTTCAATAAATAGGTTTATTTCTGGATTCGTATAGATCTCATTAACAACAGATTTAATTTTCTCGTAATTGCTTTCTATTTGATAATGTTTCTCCTTTTCTTGAAAACTCTTTTAGAAATTTCTCCTTATATAATATGCTCCTTATACAATTCCAAAATATAAAATCATTTATATTATTAGATATATACAAGTTTTCATTTTCTTTAATATTCTGTAATA
>NW_021628971.1:0-8456 GCF_002157705.1 Plasmodium gonderi
TTCCTTTTTTCAGTAGACAAACAACAGATATTTAACATATTGCATACATCTTTATAATAACAATAAGTATATAAATTAACATTACACGTATATACTTTTAATGATATGTAAACAGACAAATACAAAATTTCTATATTTAATGTACAAAAGTGAATATAACATAAAATCTGCGCTATAAATTTATGGAATAAGAAATATAACACAATAGAAACAAAATATTACTTAAAAAATATATACCTTTATTGTATAATTATTAAACATAACCCATGGTAATTATAAAAATATGTATATTCGACATAAATATATATAGATAAACATAAATAATATAAAATAAAATAATTAATAAGCTAAATTGGTTCCAAGAAATATATATTATAGCTTAAAAATATTTCAATTTCTTCTTCCAATCCATTAGATTAACGTTTAAAATATTGCATATACAAAATTGGATATAATACAACCTATAAAATTATATTTCGTACACCTATATTGCAAAGATACTCTTACATTTTGAAAACGACTACTAATTTCAGTGTACATGAATTTTTAATTATTCAATCTCTGTAAGTATATAATAGTATTGAATATTTATTTAAACTATAATATATCACATTTAAACCTAACAATTATCTCATGCATATTATCCTAATAGAAAAAATATAAATATAGGAAACAAAAACTGATAATTCTAAAAACTTAAAATTTAAAACCTGAATCCTAAACTCTGAATGAATAACTCACTTTTCGTATATATACATATGTATTAAAATATAAAAGAACAAACATAATAAAAAACATAAAGCATTTTGTTAATATATTCAGAAAAAATGACTTACATTAGAATATACATATTTTTGGCAAAAATATAATATCTTCTGTTTTGTTCTAATTAAAACTCACTTAAATTGATATCTCCAAAAAGAATGTCGTGTTTTTTCATGCACACAATTAAAAAATATTGTATAAAATAATTAAATGTATATAAATATTTTTATAATTTTTTTTTACAAAAGAACTCAACTGTTATAAAATACAGTTCGTACTATAAAAGCATGATTTTTATACACAACATTATATGCAAACTAACACAATATTATATGCAAACTAACACAAATTTATATACAAACAAACACAAATTTATGTGCAAACTAGCACAAATTAATTAAAAATTCTATAATATATTTATATAATGTTATCGCTAACAAGGAAAAATGTATACATTTAAAATTATTTACTCAAAAAATAATCATATGAATATTGTTCTATGAATATCTGTAATATATTTATTAACATATGAATCTAATATACATTGAAGGAATAATTTGAGTGTAAAACAAAATAACTACTAATTAGATAGAAATATAATTACATAAATTTTAGTGATATACAAAAAAGATGTCCATATATAATATTTATAATAAATTAATAAATATTTAGTTCATAATAAAATATATATAACTTTGTATATTTTCATTATATCATCATTTAATAAGCACATCTTTGCAGAAACCACAATATTCCTTAAAATACATTTTTCCTTTCTAATTTTTCATATTTTACAATTTTTACAATTATATAAATAAAGAGTGCCAATATTATATATGATAATATTAAAATGAATGCAATGTAAATATAATAAACTTCAACGGGTATGCCTAAAGAATTCAAAATACTCAAATAAGGATCATTACCCTGAAGCCCCTTGTTGATAATATCCTTAGTGGTACTTTTTATCATATCTAACACAAGTAAAATTATTCCTAGAAAAGGAATTAGACATGCAGTAACTAAACCAAATCCGTATTTCAAATGTCTTGTATCCTTTAGATTTTTATTATTACATTTTCTTGATTTATCAATTTTACGAATTATATCGAATATTTTTTTTTCAAAAGAACATTCTAACTTCCCTAATCCTCTCCTATTAGCATATCTATATCTATAACTTCTCATGTATGTATTCAATCCATATAACAACTCCGTTTTTATTTTTTCATATGTTGGTGCTTCAACTTCTTCATTTTTTGTCTCTTTATTTTTTTCTCCTAATATTCTATGTTTCATGCTTTTCTGTACTTCATGTTTTGTCAATATTCTGTAATCTCGTATTCCACTTATTCCGTCAATATTATATGTGTTATCCAAGGTTACAAACTCTGAAGTCTGTAGAAAGTGTGTATATATTATGATTTAATGATGTAGAAAATAATAATATGTTCTATAATTATTTGCTAAATAGAATAATTATTGAAAAACAAAAATATTCATATAAATAAAATATTACAGCATCGTTTTTATAATGATATGTGAATAGCATAATTAAAAATATGGAAAATATATGAAAAGTATTGAACTTTCTTTTTCCCATCATGATAAATTTCTTTATTATGATTATTATTATTTAATTACTAATAAGAACAATCATTGTCTATAATTTATGTAATACATAATTATAGAAAATATTATAAATTATTTTATTAGAAAAGTAATTAAACATAAATATATTATATCATATTATATTTATATGTGAAACACAACTCTACATATATTCTATTCAGTATGTTTAATTAGTATTTCATAGAAAATTCAATTAAATACTAAATATATAATTATAAAAAACATATAAAGCTATTATTTATTTTAATTTTAGTGTCCTTTATAATGTAATAATTATAACATATAATATATAAAAAATATATATAAATTATACATCTGGGTTTATATATAATATCTAATTAATTTTATACATCTATAACAATAATCCTAGAAAAATCAGGCTTATATTTAGGAATATATAACAACTATATAATTATAAATTTATTATAATTATATATAGATTATATTTATATGTATAATATATAATATGTGATTTATTCACTAAATGCGAATTTTTAGTTGCACGACACATTAAAGAAATTTAAGCTGCAATAAATATATAAATCACGTAAATATTAATATTATTTAAGTGGAAATGGAAATATTATATATACGATTGTAACATATCATAATTCATTTTTCCATTACGTAGAAATATATTTTAATATTATCATGTAATGGATAAAAAATATATAAATATAATATATTATATCTTTTTGTTTAATTAAAACTGTATACTAATATTATAAAAGAATCATTTAAATGAATTCTTTGTTCATAATTTTTATTTTTACATAACTTAAGCTCCATATTTGACCTAATATGAATTAATTATAGATGTTAAAAAATACATCTATATATTATATATACAAAAGAATAAATATTATATGTTGCGTATTACAATATGCCTTTCATAAAAAGTGTGCATAGTATTGTATTTAATAATTTTTATAGAATTTAAACACATAAATATATATTGAAAATATGTTTTAAAAAATATATATACAATAAAAAACGCATATCAACAAATTGTATAATTCACATAAGCATAATATTAAAAATGATTCCTTTTACTTAATATTATTATATCATCTCTCATAAAAAATAATAATATAATAATTTTACATATTTTACACGAAATTATGAAAAAAAAAAATTATATTATTCTGAATACAAATACTTTAATATATATCTAAGGCATCTATATATACAGAAGTTTTCACATTTTCATAAATAAAATAATAATTGTTAATAACGAAAAATTATATAATTATAAATATATTATTATTTATTATTTAAATTCTGATTATTTTTTTTTTGTGAAATATATCATGTAGTATTCTGAAGAATTCATATTTTTTTTTCATGTTAAATGTAGTCATATTATTACTAATACTACAAAATATCCAACATATACATATATACAAAATTTTGTATAAAATAATTTATGAAAAAATGCGAATATAAATTATAAATATATAGATCCTATCATATAAAATATAATATGTCCTCTTTGGGTATTTTTTATCGTTCATTTATTTAATACATTCATTAATATTCATTTCAATACATTCACATAATTATTGTATGCATGTAATATATTACATAAAATATGAATTTTGAAATGTTATTATTGTCATAATTTTCTTAATATATACTTTTTATAAATAAACAAGCGTAATTAATGTATTCTTATTATTTTATTTAATAAATCAGAATGTTACTGATTTATTTGGTTTAAATTTAACAAAATCTACCTATATGCTCAAACAATTATTTTCTAAGCGTATATATTAAAAGATATATATACCCCAGTAAAATTAAAATTGAATACATTTTTTTATAATAATACAATGTTATCAATAGAATAAATGCTTTTATAATAAATTTATGATATCTTCTTTATATTCATCTTTAATATTTATATAATTACCATAAAAATGACATGATTCATTATATGAATTGCTAAATTATATGATTACGAATAATAATATTCATTAACATTAATTTAGTAATATATAGATATTTATTTACATATGAAATATTTTGCACTTTTATTTATGAAATTTATATTGTATTAACATAATATTGTGCATATATACAACAAAAATATTTGTCTTATATAATATTTAAGGAATGTTTTTATTGGATAAAATAAAATTTATTTCAAGATAATAATAATCATAAATCAAAATAATTAATAATCTAACACAAAATAATACTGCAATATGTAATATTAACATATAGAGAATTATCCATAAAATGTAAAGCGCTACATTAATATTATTTGGGTTACATATTTTGATGTATTTGATCTTAAAACATACATAATATGTATTAATTTATGATTTTCAGATAAATTTTAAATTTGTGTTTATATAATATAATTTATACTCATTCACCATTTCTTTAACATATACATTAGTATAATTTCACATAACATAGAATATAAAACAATTATAAAAATATGTATGTATACAATATTATATATCTTATTATATTATTATAGGTATTCTTTAATTAATATCCTAAAATTCAACAAGAAATCCATCAAGAGAATAAATTCAATAAACTGTTATTCATGTATAATGTTCTATATTTTATATAATTTTTTATCTTTGTAATGTATTTATAAATTTATAAATAATATAATGTTGTATATGATAGGACATATAAATAAATATATAAATGCTATTAACCTACCTAAAAACATTTTTATATAATAGACATTATTCAATGATATTTAATTAAATACATCTACATATTAATTTTTTGAACTTTCAAACATATATGGCTATATAAGTTAATATTCTTGAAACTATAATATGTAGTATATAGAAAACAGACTATTTAAATAAACACAACTGTGAAATACTATTTTGTAAATTCTATATTATAACCTTAATTAAAACCTTGATACTTATTCCTAGTAACTATTCTGTGTATTCGCATTAAACTATTTGTACGATGAAATAATAATGTATTCAAAAAGAACAAATGAATTCAAAGGAGCAATTATAAATAAGTATTCCAAATTTTTTAATATTTTTAAAATAATAATTTTAATATTCTACAATTATCCTGAAGACTTCCTTATTATATAGAAAATAATTAATTAGTTTTCAGCTTTAAAAACCAGTTCATAATTATAAATTTACGAAAAATAAAAACCTAAATGCAAATTATTAAATAGAATCATTTATATATTATTTTATATGAGTTTTATTATTACAAAATTTATGTTAGTTTCACTTGGTAAATATTCACAGTCACTAAATTTTATCTTCAATATACTTATAATTTGTATAACATTAATCTATTATATTATCTTATTTATTAGTATTATTTCCTTTATGGTCTCATTTTGTGTATATCTTATATTTATATAATATTCAGTTAATATATCATAGTATAATATTAGCTTCATCGAAGTATGAGTAGTTCAGATTATTTATTATTATATTAATTTATTCCTTAAAATTCATTTTGTTTATAAATTACATATTTTAACATATATATAATAATTAATTATATGATCTGTATATTATTTTATTTTTATCATGTTCTGGGTTCAGGGTTTATTGTTTATATTTCTATATTTGGTTTTTCTATTTGTGTTTATATTATGCGTGTTATATTATTTTTATATCGATAACTATATATTAGTATATTCATTTTCATTTTAATTTTTAGCCTTCTTTTTTTTATAATTAATGTTATCTATATGTTACTTACATATTTGTATCAATAGAAGCCATTATATTACGATTACATTATTCTGTATATATTATTTCTGTAATATAAACCTATATATTTAATTAATTTTATTTTCTTCATGAAATTAGCATTTTTTTTTCATTTGTATAATTAATTTCAGTTGTGCTTATCTTAGCGTATTATATTTTATGAAAGCGATTATTATTATCTTTTTATTTATAATGATTTTTAAAATATATAATCAGTTTATGTGCATAAATATGTATATACTATTTGTATTGGAATTTTTTTTCAATACAAACATTTTATGCTTCCTTATTTACCGTCCCTTTAATTGCATCAATATACACAAAAGATTTATCTATAGAATCTTTACCTATTTTATTCTCATTATCTTGCTCTAATTATTGATAAACTATATATTTTCTTCATTTCACTTGTACACATTTTTATTTATTTTATTAGTATATTATCTAATAATATTTAAATATTATTATATAAAAATTAACATTAATTAAGAAATTTCCAGTATTATTAATTATTAAAAAATATTTTTATACACATTCCCATCAAATAAGATTATTATTTACTTTAATATTGATTTTATTACAATAAAAATTAGAATTATTTATACATTTAATATTAGCCATATAATAGTTTCTTAATATGATTATATAAAAGAAAGGACATGTATCATATATCATTTAGTTGTTGGGATTCCAAGAAAAATAAATGAATTATTACATATACAGAATCTTCAAATATATTAGTTTGTTAAAGCATTATTTTCTTAACCCGGAGTTTTTTTTTTTGTAAATATTAAATGTTTTTAAAAAAGCGTAATTTTAAATATTTCAAATCATGGTGCTTAAAGGGGAAAAATGGAAAGAATTTGGTGTAATGTTAATGAATTAGAATATTTTTATATATTACATTCATTGAATTTTCCTCTGTTATCCAAAATATTTTAATTAATTATTTTAATTAGTATATTCAATTTTTTATTAATTTGTTATTTTTATTTAGGAATTAGCAGTATCATTTAGTGAAGAATTACCTTCAGAAATATTCTATAAAACTTTAGATGATTTATCGGATTTTAATAAGTAGACTCAATACTGTAGATACTTAAATTCTTTTAAAAATAAATCTGCTCTTATAAATGCTTGTGCAAGGATTTTAAAATATTTAAGTAGTAATGAAAACATAAAAAATGTTTTCAATGACTATGATATATGCCGACTTTTAAATTATTGGTTAGCCAATAAATTGAGTGTCATTGTGGGCCATGAAGGTAGAAATTATGTATGAACTATTTTTGCAAATATTACCAAAATATGGAACAATTTTATTGAAGTTACACTAAAAAAATCTTATTCTGAAACATGTATTCCTCTGATGAAGGAAATTCTTCCTGAGGATTGGAAAAAGAGGAAGGAACCATATGAATACTATGTCGATTATGATACCCTTAAACACATGTATTCATACAAAATAAATAATAAGGATTACTGTGTACTCATTAGAAACAAAGTTTTATTATATAAATATTATGAAAAATTTTGTAATTCGTACAAAACAGATTTCTGTAACGAATTTAATGCTAAATATAAAGCCTGTTATCCAAATGAACTGTTACATAAGTTTCAATGTAAAAAAGAATTGGAGGAAATGAGGCTATTAGAAGAAAAGTCAGAAAGAGAATTACACCAGGGTAAATCATTGGAAACACACATGCCTGAAAATGAATCACTGTCTCCTGAATTATTTACAAAAGGAAACCAAAATCTAAACGTCCTAGAGAAAATATCTAATAGTTTTAGCCCTCTAAAAAAGTCAGGACCTGTAATATTGGGAGTCCTTGCTATATCCATGATTTATGGATTATTATTTAAAGTAACTATAAGGCTCATTAATTTACATATAAAGTATATATTGGTTTGTATGTTACATTCCATTTATAGCTATGAATAATCAATAAATATATTGGTCATTTATGTGACATTCATTTATATCAAAGTTTACACCCATAGGAAGTTGGATCCGTAAAAGATTTGCTAAAAATAATTATAATAGAATTAATATAAATTCTCAGTTTAATGGAGAATTTAATTATGCACAAGAATTATATAATATACATTATAACCTAAGAGATGAACATTATATAGGATATCATTCCTAATAATTTTTTTTATAATCAAATAGTTAATTATGAAGATTTAATAAAAATATGCATGAACTAGTACAAAATACATATTTTAAAAAATTTTTAAGTTCATATATGTATATTTTTATATAATAATAAACATTCTATATATGTTAATCACAATATTCTAAGAAATTTTATATATAGTACGGGAATG
>NW_021628971.1:8628-11233 GCF_002157705.1 Plasmodium gonderi
TATATAAATATGCAATGTTAGACAATACTATTTGACATTTCATCATATATAAATACTACAGTTTTGAAAGATCTAAAAATTTTACTTCACATTATATTAATATTTTAATGATAATTTGAGACTTCCGCACTTCATATAATTGGAGGTTTGCGTATATTTATACAATGAAAAATATAATGAACTATTTCTTTACAATATATAGTATATTTAAGAACATTTAATATTCAATATATCTTAAAAATAATGTATAATTTAATGTATTATTTTTTAAAACTTTTTAAATGTTTTATTTTATTCAGTTAAGTACATGTTATATTAATAATAAAAAAAAAATACACTATGTTATAATGTACATTTTACCTCTTTACTGAAAAAAAATTTAAAAAACATTATTAATTATAGTTAAAAGTCAATATAATTTTTAATTAATTTAACTAATGTTAATTTTTATATATCTAATTTCTGTAAAAATATTATAACATATTAATCCATAGTGAATTATAATATTCATTTAACTTGATATATTGTAAAATTTAGTAAATATTTATGTAAATATGTATATTGTATATATTATCAAAATAAAACATATGCTGATGTGTTTGATAGATCTAAGCATGTTTAACCACCCTAAACAACAACTCTATATATTTATATATATATGATGTATAGTGCAAATATGGATAACACTTTCTTTTATTCTAGTATCACTTATTTATAAAATTTTGATACAGCACTCCTTATGGAATAAATTTTGTGCTAAATATGTTATTTTTACATTATTTATTTAATTATTTATACATAAAAAAGATATATACTGATACAAAATATGGTTTCTTCATATCTTAAAAAGAATTTTTCAAGAATGTAATTGATATATGTTATTGTTTATATATAAAAAAATAACATAACATTATTATTTTTATTATGTTATAAATAAATATTTATTATAATGTATTATGTATATATGAGATTCTTTAGACTATATTTCTAATTATATATGAAAAATGAATATATTTTAAAGGAATACTAAAATCAAATATTTATGTATCATTATCGTAATATATTTAAATAATCTATGTCCTATATTAATATTGTGATATGTGTAAACATTAAAAGTATTTTTATTAGTATTTTCTATTTTATTAAAAGAAATCTAAAAAAGAAACCTAATATATTATGATTTAATCATTCAGTAATAATTATAAATATATATAAATTTACACACAATATTTAAAAATATATTTTTTTAAAGCAATATATAATCTTTTAATTAATGTATATGAAAAATATTTTCTAATATTAAAATATATATATGCTTCAGAAAAAGAATATATTTGTAAATGCATAACAATTAATCGATACCACATTTTTAAAGATAAATATATTGTATGTATTTAAGATGTTGAATTGAATAAAATGTTCTATAGAAGTATTTAAAAAAAAATAATAAAATGAATGTATACTAATTTTATTTATATGAATGCTTATATTTTTTTTGACTCATTAGATATATAAGACTAATACCATTATTAAGCACATTTATGTCTTATTTTATTATAAAAAAATTCTTACAACTTCTTATTTATTCATGTGATGTATTTAATTTTAAATGTGGAAAGTAGAATCTTTCTTTCTCTATATTAACCATAGCTGTTCTATTTTGATTTATAACATATATATACTAAATTTTAAAATTGTATAATTATAAAATCCATGAATTAACAATAATATTTATGTTCAGAACTAATTTTACTCATATTTATATCATTACTAATATTGGTATTTATAGGACATTAATATTATATATATATATTAGTTAAACTATAATTATTAATATTATACGTATGAATTCTTTTATTTTTGTTCTATAATGGCGTTATATACTTTTAGATTAATTATAAATTAATCTATAAAAATATATATTTAAACCTTATTTTTTAATTTTATAAAAAATATGTGAATTGAATAGTCAGATCCTCAAATATGAATTTGTGAATATAATAGTATGATCATATTACAAATATAATTTATTGTATTTATGGTACTATATGTCAAATATGTAATATTTTCTTGATTTTAATTTTCAATGCATGTTTTTTATTCCTTTCTATTAAGATATTCAATATGAAAATCTGAAAAGCACGTTAATGTTCTTGGGACATTTTATTAATAGTTCAGTTTTAATAATATAAATATATCCCAATTAATTTATTCGTACATTATTTAAATACTTTTATGCTCGGTAAAAATATATTTCTTTGAAGACTCTAATTGTTTTTTTAAAATACAAATAATAAAATTAACTATTTTTTTTATGTGCATTTTTTTTATATTATTTTATATTATGTTACATGTAAATTGTGTCAATAAGTATACATTTTATTTTTTTTATTTCATGTATTATAATATTTCTTCTTTTAATTATGTGTAATTAATAATTTTGCAATTTATAAATGAAAACATATAAATACAATTATTGTTCCAATATTTAATATTCTTATCATTAAATGAGTAGCAATAATAATTATTAATTATATTTATATATTATTGTATGTTTGTACAACATGACCATCACTAAAAAAATTTTTGTATTATATGGAAATAT
>NW_021628971.1:11251-21225 GCF_002157705.1 Plasmodium gonderi
ATAATTTTTTTTTAATATTATCATTACTTCAAAATATTTATTTAATTTTTTTTTTTTTCAGGTAATAAAAAAAAACATTATTTTAATTTTATTGTGTACATGACACGATGCTGTACTCTTTAGTAATAATCAAATGTTCTTCATGTGTAGACTAAAATGGTTCATTCTATTTTGTACATATTATGAAACAAATTATTTTGTGTGAGTTCCAATGAATCTGTTATATTGAGATAATCTTTATTTTTTTTTTTCCATATTCCCCTTATGTTTCTTACACCTGGTTGTAAGAATGAACCACGTGGAGTATACTGATAATGTATGAACAATTTCATATATGTACTATGTATTATATGTAATTTTTACATAATTACTTATAATGTAAATTTTAAGGAAAATATATAATAATTTAATTAATTTTATATTCAACCTTATATAGAAAGAATGTTATCATTAATAATGTAACAGGTATAATGATGAATGTTAACATAACGATACGTGCATTTTTCAAAGATGCACGTAGTTTCAGTATTTCTTGTAAGTATGGCAAATATGTCATATATGAATTTTCAAATTTCTCCAGCACTGTACGAAGACTATCGTTATTTGAACGATCACATATTTCTGATAGTTCCCTGTACACATTGATACATTCATCAGATTTAGAGCAATTCATGCCAGGTTTTGATATCCATTCATATAGTACATTCAGCTTTTCCAATGTTAAATATATATGCTCATCCATTTCTTTAAAATCACTCTTACATACGTTGGAAACACTGTTAAAAACAGTTTTTTCGGTATGATTAATTATTTTATCATAAGCATTGTTAGTATTTTGGTCACTTATTTTATAATATTTTAGCGTACTTTGTAGCATATAGTTGAAATAATCACAACTAGGTTTTTTATATAGGGTATTTTTTATAGTGTCAATATATTGTAAATACACTATAAGTTCTTCACAATCTTTTATAAAGTTCCATATTTTATTTGCAACACCACCCAATTCAGTGAAAATAGTTTTACAAGGATCCTTCAAAATAGAACTATAAGCACTTACCTTTATTTTTTTATATATTCTTAAATCCTGCATACAATTGGGAAATATATCCTCAAAATTAAACTAAAAACGAAGTCATAATGCATATAAAAGTTAAAAATAATATTTATAATAATGAATTTATGAAGATGATTATATACATACTACTATTTAAAGATTAGCTAATGTAAATTGTATTTGGTATTAATAGTAAGAACCTCATTATCATTTATTACTATTGGGGTTGTCATTGTGATATTTTTCGTAAATTAAAAAAAACATAATTTATATTTTTATTTGATTATACTTATATACAAAAATATGATTAAATAATCAAGTCTGGATAATGTAAGCAATAATTTATAAAATAAAATAATATGTAGAAAACATACATAACTCAGAAATTAAATTAAAATATAAGATGTTAAACAAGTATTTTTTTTAACACTATTATATAAATAGAACTCGTGCAATAAATTAATCTCTCAATATAATAAACTATGAATTGTTTATATTTATATGATACTTACATATATCATAATATTTATTTTTATGTCTTTTTCTTGAATGTATATATTGAAAATATATGGATATAGATAGAAAAATCTTATTTTTATGAATTAAATATATAATTAAATTGTAAATGTTTTATATTCATATTTTCTTATTTATAATAAAATCAATTTAATTAATAATTTAATCTACATACTAAAGAAGCATTGAATATATTTAAATAAAAATATATATATACTATTTTCATGAATTAAATATTGAATTAATCATATAAATATCATATTAACTTATGCTAAATAAAATAAAAATATTTTAATTATAAGTCTATTAAATATTTTAGGAACTTATTATATATTTAAGAACATATATTTTTCTATTCATTGATTATTTATTCAATGAATTTATATATAAAGGTTCCATCATGTTATTAAAATTAATCATACCTACATATGTTATATATAAATAAAATATATACTGTATATGTATGATTGAACATTATATAACACTAATATGGGTAAAAGACTCGAAGTAATTTATCATTTAAATGAATATATATATATTTCTACAATTATAATGTATATAAATCATATATACATATAATTATAAATTCATATTCATGAAATAACAGAACAAAACATTTTCCATATATATCTAATATAAACCTAATTAGAAAATATATTATATATCTATAATTCTTTTTGTTTTTTTTGTGTTTCAACAGATGTATCTTTAAAAAATAAAATCTTTTAATAATAATACAAAAAAATACATCATAAAATATAAATGAAAATGTGGGGTTAATTTATATGATTCTTTGGTGTTTATAGATAAAATATATATTATTTTTTATAGCTTAGGTAATACGCTTTTTTCCTTTTTTTAGGATAGTTTATAAATTATGATTATATTTACATAATACCATTAATCATGTATGTATTATTTTCAATACTAAAATACTTAAAATAAATATTTTATCCAATAAATAAAAGATATTAAAAGTAAGAAACCATTTTTGGATATTTGGAGATATAAAATATAGAATAATGTTTTTAGTTCATATTTTTTATATTGAGTGAAAGTTTTAATATAATTACAATGTATCTATTATAACGATATAAGAGCTAAATATTTTATAAAAAAAAGAATTATATATATTAAATTTATTTTTTATGATGTATTTTAAGTCATTGTTTTATTTATTCGTTAATTGTGGAATATCATATGCATTTAATGCATTATAATTAAGCATTTTTTTATTATACTATTTAAAAAAACATTATATAACAATTACATGAATAATTTGTATACCACTAATAATTTAGTGTAAAATCTATAAGAAAGATATTTCTTATTTTACAATACATATTATATATATTGATAATCTACAATATCAAAGCATACATAATATATTATGTGTTATTATATTTATTTTATATTACATAATTTTACTATTAATTTGTTAGAGGACATTTTTAATGAAAAATATAAATCATTATTATTTTATAGATTGAATATATGGTATAAGCTAATATACTATTTTTGTATATTTATCTTAATAATTAAAGTTAAATAACGAAATATGAAAACATAATATTCTCAGATAGATCACACACTAGCACCATTTTATTTACACAAACAGTTATCCAAAATATGCTGTAACGAAATAATATAAAAGGTAATAACTATATACTGATTTTAATTATAATTATAATACAAATTCATATAATCATAAAATTATATAAATCTTATATATTTTTTTTCCTTAATGATATTTTGCATAGTTCTACATTATTAATATTATAAATGCACTCCTTTTGGATATGATCAAATAATGAAATTATAATATATATTTTAATATGTAAGATGATTATATTTTTTATATTCTCTTATATAATATGTACGAATAAAGAAAAAGTTAAAATATGTTTAATAAATCTCCTTGTAATCTTTTTAAAAATGGATCACGCTTTATTAATTATTTTATTATTTAATTCCTATGTAATTAATTAACTAACTTCATAAATTAATATGAGACAGTATTTTTTCCCATTAAAGTATAAAAACCTGGTTTTATATATAGTTATGAATTAATATATAATATAGATATAAATTATGAGGTATTCCTTAGATTCTACACTAATGAATTACTGCAAATATAAGATATATATGATATAAACATCGTCATCATTTATTATATTAAAAGAATGTTTTATATTTGGTAAATATTTCATTCATAAATAAATGTCCTATAGTGTAGATTTGGTTTATTTAATTTTTTTTCAGAATGTATATTTAAATTATTTTCTTAATTTATGAAGTCTATATATATGTTATTTTTGCATTCATAAATATATGAATCATATTTATAAGATCTATGTTTATAATCATTACATCATTAATAAATATTTGTATACACAAATGTGAATTTATTGTAATAGTTGAGATGAAATTCTACATTAATATACGATATATCATTATAATATATATTTAAATATATACTAATATGTGATATATGTATTAATATGATTTTTAGTTAATAATATTGATAACGATATTTTTATTACATTTATTCCTAAGTTAAATAGAAGATATAAACAAGTAAAAATTTAACTTTTTTTATAAGGTGACTAATTATGCATCTGTATATTAGAATCCAAACAAAATAAACTTCTATATTTTATTAGATTCATATAGTATAACACAGATTTCAAAAAAAATAATTTGAAGTACATCAAGATTATTATATGTATAAACAAAAAAAATATACTTTAATGATATTATATTAATTTTATATTAAGTTAGCATGTAAATAGTATGCAGAATAATTATATACGAGTTTTAAATAATTAAATATACATAGTTGAATCTCTTGATGGGCGTATTTCCATGCATACGTGTGTATGATGAATTACATAATTTTTTATATAATATTGTATTATTAAAAAATATGTACTGAAATTTCAAAAAAGAACTGGAAGATATACAAACAAATTAATGATAATATTTATCTTTTTCAGTTATACACTTATGTGATGTGTTTATGAAGGAACTGTGTTCATATTTTTAGTATTATATATATTTGTAGAAATTAAGAATGTCCTAAACTATTATTATACATATGATGTTACACAAATGATTATAACAGAATAATTATTATTTATATACATTTATACAAAACAAATATAACAATCAAAATTAATTTCTTTTTCTATATTATGTAAATTATGGCACCTTAAAAATTTTGTAGAATATATATAACTAAGAATATGGGTAACACAGAAAAGGCCCTTGTTCCAATAAGAAAATTTGTTGTATTTTTATGTATAACACATCATAGAGACATAAAAATGTTCACTAAAATATACATTATATGGGATACAGAAAATATAATTATCAGATATCTTAATAGAGAAATAACATTTATGTTAGTTTAATATGTATGCTTTTAACAAAAGTATATATTAAACACATTCTATAAAGTATTTTTTTTCAATATAAAAATCTATAAGCCCAAAAATATTATATTCATTAGTTATTCTTCTTTTATATATTTTCTTAGATCTTATGCTACGATTTAAAACCTTTTTTAACTTTTTGTTTACATATTTTTTATTCAATATTGTTTTTCATCATAAATCCAATAATAGGAACATATCCATGCAATAACAATTTATATTCGAGCGTTTACACATAATATAGTATATTGTATAATGGGAGTAAATATAACTTTAATTATGTGAGCTGTGTATTTCCATAATATTATTCTCTATATATTTAAAGATAATATATATTGTTGAACAAATGTCAGTCATTAAAATGTCTTGAATAGTTAAATTTAACAAATATTCTCGTATATATAAAAAATTGTCATGCTAATATATAGATATATATCATCATACATATAACTTATTATTGTAAAGTATAACAAGAAATTATAATTTTTTCTATATATCTAAATTACTTAATATAACTAATTCAATGCGTTATCGATTATATTTAATTTTTTAACTGTTTTTTAGACTATTATAAATATCAGCAATAAGAACATTTAAATCAAATTATAATATATATATGGATAGATTATTGTATGTACGATTTAATTTAATTTTCATATATATACATGTAAAATATAATACATTAATAATTATTTAATATAATACGTATTATCAGGTATCTTAAATCAGAATATTGCATGGAAATTTACAGAAATAACAAACTTCCAAGTTTTAAGATCATAGGATCTAATAACAGAAGACGGGATACATATATTTATGCACAAATTTTGTTTATTATTTACTTAATAATTAAATCAAATAAAAACTTGTAACTGTCATTATTTAATATTTATTTATGTAACTATTGAACTTCAATTTCTGTGTGGTAAAGTAATAAATGAAAAAAATATACATAAATAATTTAAATTATTGGGATATATATGTTATAGATGTTTTCTGTTAGGAATTCAAAACTATTAAATATTTATAATGAAAAAGACAAGCTTTCATAAGACATGAAGAATTATAAAGATATTTTTTTGCAATTTAAAGAAAATGTAAGAAATATAACAATGTATTCAGAAAGATAAAACGGAATTACCATTTTTTTATTGATTTTATAAAAAAAGCATAAAATATATTAAATATATGAACATTCAAAAAATTATATTTCTTATTTTTATATATTATCTTTTGTTATTTTTTACTAACATTTCCATTTTTTAAAGAATTTTTACATTAAATTCTAATATATAATTCCTAGTTTATCTTTTTTCTAAGTTGTTAGATTTGCACTTGAAAAAAAAAAATAGTAAAATATGTTCATGTATAGACATATTTTTTCCATTTCTTATTTTTATTTTGATTCCATTGCAATATATATCATAAAATACATATATAATGTTTTAAATTATTTGTTACTGAATCTTCTTAATATATTATGATGAATTAATATGTACATTTATCCGACATTATTAGACGAAAAAAAATATTCATTAACAATAGAATAATTAATTTATAATAAATCCTTTATTTTAGAATATCCATAAGATTTAAAAAATTTACAAAATTCATACATAGTTTAAAAGACAATACTTTAATGGAATAACTAAAAGGCTGTTATAACTAATTACTTTAATATTTTTCCTTTGCATAAATAACTTCACTATATTATATATATGGTAACTTTTTCTTAAAAACATACTCAAAAATATACAACATTTCAAATAGAAACCGTTCGTATGAGTTAAAATTCGTTTATATATTTTTAATTATATTATAATTATAAATAACCTTTAAAAATAATATTTTTTTTGAATACACTTATATTTTCAAAAATGTAAGTGTATTGTAAAATATAACAATTATAATTATTACAAGGAAGCTCCTTTTATTTTTAAAAAGGAAAATATTTGTAAAAGTTTAATTATAAAAATATAAATATCCTAATAAGAAAAATACCAATACATAAAAAGTTTTATGAGTTCATATAATATCTAAAGAAAATAATATATATTAAAGGAAATTCGTATATTTTCCTTGAATAGTCCAAATATGACTGTAATATTTAAATCAAAAATATTTATTATTTATATAATGCAGGGAATTATAATGTTATAATAAATATCAATAATATATAAGTATTACTTATTTTCAATATGAAAATTGAGGAAAACTTAATGAATTCAAAAAAAATATTTTTAAGGAGGATTACTAAATTAATAGCGTAAACAAAAATAGCAATACCTCCTTTAATGATGTAGAAAAATATATACATATTAGTGTAAGTTATATAAATGAAGTTCAAAATTATCATATTTTGTGTAACGTGAAGTATAGTATAATATATAATTTAATCATTAGTGTCTATGACAATTTATAAATATTATTCATACAGAATATATATTATAACTGTAATGTACAGTATAATATATATTATTAAGAATTACAAGTAATTAATTTTACACTCACATTGTGAATATCATGGAATTCTTAAAATATAAATATTTATATAATATATACTATAAACGAATATACAACCATATTTCATAGAACATAATGTTAAAACAATTATATATCATAAATATTATAAAAACAAAACAAAACCGTGTTCAAATATATGTAATTCTAAATAGAAAAATATATATTATTATAATTTTTATTAGGATTTTTTTAATATATTAGTAAATACATAGTTAAATACATAATTGTCTTATTTTGTTTGTTTATCACTTTTTGACGTTCTTTAATAATGAGCGTATATCTAAGGGTATGTTTCCTATGTAATATAAATTATTTTTTATCATAATATACCATTTTTCTTCTTAAATTAATTATATAATTTTGTATATTAACAATAAATATATATATTATTATTTTTTTTAAATTCATAGGATCAAATACTTAAAATACTACCTTCACAATCGAAATACAATATTTTCGATAAAACAGATGATAATTGTGAAGATATAGATTTTTACAATAGGGCAAAAGATCTCATAGATAAGAATACTATGAATAATGATATTTCTGGCAAATTAGTTAAATCCTTATGTTATGTATATAAAAAAAATGAGAATAACGAATTGGATAGAGATGATTGTAATTATTTGTACTTTTGGTTAGGTGATTTATTATATAAGAATTCAAAAAATAAAGAATCAATTTACTCTGATATATCTATACTTATGTTTTTACTACAAAGTAAAGGGAGCATGACCATATGTAATAATAAAAATTATTATATCACTGAAGATAATTTTGATGAAATGAAGATATTATTTGATTTTTCAAAAGATTATGATTTTCTTAAAAGTTATATTCATAAAAATAGTAGGTCTTGTGATGAATCTTTTAATATATATTTTGATGAACGTGTCAAAAAATATCAATCATTCAAAAACATGTGTTATGGCAGAAAGACACGTGACGTGGCTTGTGATATTTTTAATCAATTTTTTAAAAATATGAATATTGAAAACTCAACTAATTTGAGGTGCACATCAGTAAGAGTTCGTATTGATTCTGTGGAGCAACAAAGAGAAAGTCGTAGAATGACAGAATCATATGAAAAAGAAGAGCAACAAAGTATAGAAGCCCAGTTACAGGAAAATACTACGGTACATGAGGTAGAGGGAGAGAGAGTTGTACAATTAGGAACTTTAAGAATAACGCCATATCAACAATCAGACCAAATCAAACGTAAGACATCAATTGAAGGGCAGTCAAATATGTATACACAAGCAGAAATGTCTTCTTTAACCAATAGAGATCTAATATTAAGTGTCACTTCTGGTATTTCAAGTAATCCCTTAGCCATTTCATCCTCACAAAGTATTTTCATTGCTCCTCTATTTATTGGAATTACTGTTTTTTCTATTATAGTGTACAAAGTAATTATTAATATGAATAAAGAAGAAATATGCATTACATTATATTTAACAAATTTTATTAATTCTTAAATAAATTTGCAAGTATTATACATAAAATATGTACTACATATACTATATTTTCATTAGTTTACTCCTGTTGGGTATTGGTTAAAAAAAGCCTTACTAAGTAAATCAAAAAGGAAAAGTAATATTATAATGGATAGAAATAAAATAGAAGGTTATTCGATCCTTGAAAATTTAGATTCATCGAGAAGACTTAATGTAAGATACAGCAATATATATTAGTTCTGAATAGGATATAAAAAGGAATATTTTTGTTAAATATAACCGTATCATTATATGAATTGCTTTAAAGAATTATTCATATAACAAATGGACAGGAATTATTTTATTTTGAGGGTTCAGGATTTTGGGGTTAGGGTTTAGAGTTAAGGGGTTAGGGTTCAGGATTCACGTTTTTGCGTTTAGTTTTATGCTTCTATGTTTTAGGTTTAAATTTAGATATCTGGTATTATGTTCTATGATTTTATTATATGCAGATTATTAAGTGCATATTTGTATATTTATCTACATGTTATAATATTAATGATATATTTGTGTGTTTATCAATATTATATATTATATTTTTAAAAAATATTTAATTCTATTATATTTTTACAGTGATATAATACTTTAATGTTCCATGAACAGTTAATTTATTATAAGTTTTATAGATGTATGAGTAGATTTACTAAATTTTTGTACATGCATCATCTTGCTTCATGGATTATATTTTTTTTTTGTTCATGTGATGATTTATATGTGAATATAATAATTTGTATAAGAAAATTAATTTTTTTTTAGATTATGCTTTATTTTTTTTGTAATATATTTTACTAATCAATCATTTTATTTCCATATTATTCATTGTAATCTTTAAATATTTATGTATATATTATAAATCTACATAGTTAATGGATGACCATGTATTATGCTTAATAACACTATAATAATGTTTTTATTTTTTTAGGTAATATTTTGCTTTTATTTTGTTAT
>NW_021628971.1:21300-21834 GCF_002157705.1 Plasmodium gonderi
AATTTGTATACATATTGTTATTATAATGATGTGAGAAATTTTGTTACATTTGTGTTGCGATGGTTACTTAAGAGGAATTAAATTGTGAACATTTTTACTATTATACATATTTTTAATGAACATTATATTATTAATTTCTTCAAAATTTTATTTTCTAGATTAGTAAAAATAAATTTTAATTATGGTTGAATATATGATTACGCTAAACTTTCAGATGTACATTGTCTATCATGTATAACATATGTTAATAATAAGATGAATAATTTACATCAGATCTAATATTTTTTTAAGTATAAGAGAATATTTCATAAGATAAAATGAAAAATGCCTTCTATAGGAGTATGTGAAATTTTTGTAAAAATTATAAAAAAGCACGCTAATTATTACATTTATATAAAACATAGGAAATGGTCAAATACTTGTAGAGCAAATAAAAGGACAACTAGAATGTGTTGAATAGTAGAACTGATAAATAACTTGAACAATTTATATATCTAGAGTAATTTTTCACTTGAAAATTACAAGTAAAAAACT
>NW_021628972.1:0-4767 GCF_002157705.1 Plasmodium gonderi
TTTTTTTTTTTACAATGAAAAACTTTGCTTCAGTGAAATATGGAACATTTAAAATATCATTGTATTTTTATTTTGCGTTACTTTTGCTTATATTGTTTTTGTAGGTGTATGTATTATAAAATAAAACATTGCTAAATTGTAAAAAAAAAAAAAGAAGAAAACATGCGTATGCATAATAATGATATATACATATATCCTATATAGGTTTTGCCCATTCAGTGAGGACATTTTAATTTGCACGCATTTTTTTTTGTAACCTTTATTACTTATTTAAAAAGTAGGTCTAAAATAAAAGTAGAAAACAAATAAGAAAAGAAAAAAGAAATATAGATAGATGGAAAAACATAATTTATTTTTTTTTTTTTTCCTTTTCATTATGTTTTAAAAAACATTTATCATTTTTCTCTATAGTTTTTTCTGTTTTATTTTGTTTGTAAAATTAATAAATTGTTCTTCTGTAACACTCTGAGTTCCTAAACTTCTAACAATACAGGAGGGATTTATGGCATTATAAACAGGCCACATATATATGTATGCATATGTACGTACTTATAAGCTTTAATATTTTATTAGGGGTGATATCGAACACGTAAGATTTTAAGCATACCTACAATAATAAAATATGGTCGATGTTTGGCATAAAACTGATAATGAAAAGAAGACCCTTTATTTAATATTTTCTTTTTAATGTCCCTTGTTACATATGTGAATTTAACTATTAAATACTAAGGCATGATTGATTGTATGTATTACATGTATTTGTAATGTTGTACTTTTTAAATGCTTAATAGTAGAACCATTCCTTTTTTAAGAATAAGCAATTCTGTATGTCCCTAAAAATAATAGATAAGGAAAACCTGCAGGGCACAAAAAAAAAAAAAGGAAAAAAAAAAAAGTAGAAAGAGAAAGAAATAGGGTATAGAGAAACTGACAAGCAATTTAATTTGTAATTTTTTTTTTTTTTTTTTTATTATCATTATTTTTGTTATATCGAGAAAGAATAAAAAAAAAAAAATTGAACATTACATTGCATTGCATTACATGTTCATATGTTAATAAATGAAACATGATCTAAACAATAATAGAACTGCTTTGGATTGGATTGGGAGGAGGAAAAAATGACATTCATTTTTTACATGATAATACAATGGTCAATAATATACATAATAACATTTGTCAAAAAAAACGACCATATAATTTTTATTCATTAAACAAATTCTCATTTTATTATTTGTCTTTGTACATTCACAAGTTCACTAAAAATCTAAGAATAGGCTAAAGGAGTAACTTTATATAAAAACATATTTGTCCTTATCGTATTCCCATTTTTGCAAAATTATATTACATGAATTTTATTTTTTAGTAAAAAAAAAAAAAAACATACTTTAGGATAAGCACAAGTTATGAGGTCTTGTACTGTATATATACGTATTTATGTATATATGTATGTACAAATATGTATATATATGTTATATGCATATCAGCTGTACTAAAAATATATGCTGAACAAGCGCGAATATAAAGCAATGGAACAAATTATCATTTTAGAAAAATTTGTATAACAATTATTGGAAAATTCAAAAAAAAAAAAAAAAAAGAACAGAAAAAAAAATACATTAATATGCATACGTATATATATATATTTATATATATTAATATAACATTTTTGTAAAACCAAAACTGGGTGCAAATAAAAAGGGAGACAAATGAAAATAATTTAAACATGTCAAAAATTGCAAAATGTAGAAAATTTGCAACACATCCCAATTCGTATTAGAACACATTTTACGTGCAAAATTTGATGATGCTCTATTTATTTTATCAGGACACATGATTTGTATATATTTAATTTTCTTATGCAAGATTAGTGATGGTAGTTTGTGCCACTAGTTACACTGTGGAAATAATAAAAAAAAAAAAAAAAAACATCTTATCAAAATGATATCGTCTAGGTAGTATAAGAAAAGAAAAGGCTACCCTAAAATAAGGTGGCGAATATGCATAACAATTTTCTAGATGGCTGAATTTTGTAATTACTATTATCACCTGATTACTAAGGAAGTCATATTGATGTGTTGTAAACATTTTCCATGGGAAAAAGCATTAAAATATGGAAACTTCTAACTTTTATTTCGTTTTACTAGTTTTATTTATTTTTACAACTTTTTGTACATGTTTTTGCATTTTTGTTTATATATATACATATATATATATATTTGCTTTGACACTAAACACGTTTATGAGATGTAGTTGTCTACCACTCATTCGTACTTTTGCCTGAGGGTGGTGGTGGGAGTACTATCCAAATTGACCAGGAATAATGGTACACTATGATACCTGTAACAATAAAAAGGAAATTAAAAACAAGGGAGATATGCAATGAAAAAAGTGGTTGTATAAATTAGAATTCCAACACATGTACATATATATACAACTAATTATATTTATAAATATCCACATACAGGGAGGTGTGTACTATACATGGGTAAAATATGAAAAAAGAATTGGCGTAATGACAGTAATATTTTTTATTTTTCACATAAATGCCACTTTTATAATGCTGCTACTGCTTGTGCTGGAGGTGGGGGATATACGTTTAAGACCTCGGGTACAACTTACACTTTATTGCAGATATAGGGAAATACCTATCCAGATTTTGTATTATATGCTTATGGCACTTTTTTTTAAGGAAAATGTGTGTACCATTAAGGGGATGGGACTTATTCAGCATTTGTCATATTATATTTTACATCATGTTGAGTACCACATATGACATACAACTTCTACCATACACAAGTATATACATTTTTCTTCCTCTTGTAAATTCATCCAATTTGATTCCTACAACATGATTTCTTGAATAATTATACTAAAAAAGAAAAGCCCCCAAAAAATTGTTCTTTTTTGGAAGTTTTTTTTTTTTTTTTTTTTTTATTGTCCTTGTTTGATATTTGTTCATTCATAATGGTTTTGTTCTGCGTTATTTCTCGTGTTGTGGTTGGGAAAATCAAAAAAAAGAAAAAAAAATTTACTTCACTTGGCTAGCTATTTATGTCAGTTTCTACTGTATGCTCTAAAATTTTAGGCTGTTTAGAATAATGATTCCATTTTTTTTCAGCAATCCATTTGTTGATGTACGATTGCATCCACTTGTTAAACAAAATGTAATGATTCTTTTTCCATTCTTCTAGCTTTTCTTCTGCATCACCTAAATATTGATTTTCTTTATCTGCTACCCACGCAATCCATTCTTCTGCTTCTTTATTGAGTCTATCTTTCCACTGGGTCCATTTTTTTCTTTCTTTTAAAGAGAACCATTTTGACCATGTATTATTTTCCCAGGAATCCCAATAATTATCTTCTTTACATTTCCATTCTTTCTTAACCCATTCCATGATTTTGTCATTTTTCTTTTGAATCCATTCTGCATCCATCACTGCTCCTCGATATGAATTAATTTTAGAAACCCAATTTTTCCAATCATTTTCTATCAGTTGTTTTCCTTTTGTTTTCATCCAGTTTTTCCATTGTTCATCTGTCCACGTTGATGCATCGTTAAAAATTAAGGGATCTAATTCTTGATTCACATTTTCCCTATAATGATCCCATTTTTCTTCCATAAATTTTATCCATTCTTTCCATTCTAGTTCTCTTTGAAGAATCCATTCTTCTTTTTTTTGTTTTAAGAATGACGCGAATGTTTCTGAGTTCTTATCTAATTCTGCTATCCATTTTTTCCATTCATTTGCTTTCCATTCTTCAGATTTCTCTGCATATTCTTTTTCGTTGTTAATCAGATCGGGTGTGTCACCATCTTTTTTGTCCGCTTCTTTTTGTACTGGCTGTTAAAAAAATAAGACAAAGTAATAAAACGAAGTAATAAAATATTGAAAAAAAAAAAAAAATGTGATATTGAGAAGCACAACAAGTACAAAAATAGGTATATGATGATAAGGACAACTATTATGTGATAGGAATTGTCCGTGTACGTACTTCTCTTATATGTGTCTATGGGATGTACATTTATGTATACTAATTGGTAGTGAGTAAATTTAAAAAAAAAAAAAAAAAAGGAAAGCAAAAGTACTCTTTTTACTTACTTCTTTCTGTGGCTTTACTCCTAGCAAATTAATAATACTTAAAAAAATAAAGCTAGTTAAAAGTATTGTTATAGAAGTTACACCAAGAATGAACAACTCTTTGCTGCCAATTTTATGTAATAAATTATAATTATTCTCTTCTATTAAAGCATTCGAAGACAATGTATCTAATTGGTGTTCTTGTGTTTCATGATATTGGTCCATATTTGTTTCACGTGTAAATGAAAAAATAAAAAATGCACAGATGCAAAGAATACTTTTTGGCACAAAAAAAAAAGAAAAAAAAAAGGAAGAGGTAACAAAGGAAGAGAAATTAAAAAGGGATTAGTAATGCCGATTGTAGATCTACATATAATATATTGGTTTTAAACCTTTTACTAAAAAATTGGACATGCAGTAATTATTCATATATGCGTATTGTTTTTATAAAATGATGGAGTTGTAAAATGAAAACTATTGTTTTATGGAGTGTTACTTTTTTAAATATTTAAATTAAAACCCCAAAAAAAGTTGTATTTCATTTATGAAAAATAATTTTATTTACATATATGTAAAGTTAGGCGCAAAGCAATGCATTTATATTTTGCATTTGTTGTAAGGATTCAAAATATATTGCACTGCTAACTTTATAGTAGCTACATTTCGCAAAGGTTAAAAAAAAAAAAAA
>NW_021628972.1:4790-5086 GCF_002157705.1 Plasmodium gonderi
TTTTTTTTTTTTAAATATTTCTAGAGTTGCAAGTTACATGTATAAAAATATAAACTACCATACCATTAACTTTATGTTTGTGCATTAGGCAAAAAGGAAATATGATATATAGAGGTAAAATGAAAAATAGTTTGAAGCATGTTAAAAGTTAAAAGAATTGAAAAAATATAACCAGTTCGGATTGTATAAAGGTAACCAGCTCGGATTGTAGAAAAGTAACCAGTTCGGATTGTATAAAGGTAACCAGTTCGGATTGTATAAAGGTAACCAGTTCGGAATGTATAAAGGTAACCAGT
>NW_021628973.1:0-10798 GCF_002157705.1 Plasmodium gonderi
TTAGTAGAGGACACACTGTTATATAGACCTCCAAAATATTTTAATGTTACATTATTTTCCCTGGTTATTGTCATTCTCGTTAAACATTATAATATCCTGTTAGATTCATAGCATTAAAGGGGTGCAGTAAAATTTTCCAAAAATAGTTTTGAAAGCTTTATTATTATATTTGAAATTGTAGAAGTATTTTTAAGATTGAAAATGGTGTTATTTAGATATAATAATACCTTACGTAAATATATTCACTAATGGTGTTATGAGAACTAGTCATATTCAGAATGTATTTAGTTGTCATAATATAATAATTATTTCCAAGGAAATGCATACATTACCATGTTAATATGCATACATGTATTATAGTAGTTAAGATTTTTGCATAAACGCTGAATGTATTATTATTCATTACCACATTACAAAATCAGGAAATGTTACGTTCGAAGAGTATATACATATTATACTTGATTCATTAATTTTTGTAATTATGAAATTTATAGTATAATTCAAAGGCCTATCATATTCAACAGGATCTGCTTTGTTACATATATGCTTCTTTTTTTTTTCAATGCATTCTTCTAATTTATTCAGATGCTAAATAAAAATATTTACATTACGTTATGAACAGAGAAAGAATGCATAAATATTTTAACAATTTAAAGTGCGTCTTTTAAAAGTGGCATGTAAAATAGACAAAGATTTATATGTTATGTAAAGAACAAAATGTGATTTTATATACAAATAAATATATCTAATTATTCGTATATTAATACTCAATGAAATATATTTTTAGTGCATGAAATTTCAATACAATATTTGATAAATCATTTATCCAAATAAATTGAATAAATTTATATAAATTTCATGTAAAGAACCTTGTGCACGAAATGCATAAAATACAAAAGGAGAAAGGTTAATATACATATTATCTATTATAATATTTATATAAATCTGAACTAATATCATTAATATATAAGGACCCCAATTTGTTATATAGCTTAAAAAATGAATATTTACGCATTATGTTATTTTTATATAGATTTTTTATATAGACTATAATTAGTAACATAGTTACATACATTATCAATGATATTAAAGAATTTGTGTACTAAATATGTGTATAACCATTAAATACTTTAAACATTCATAAAAAAGAGTAAAATATATAGTAATTAGTTTTGGGTAAAACACAATGACCATTGATATTCCCTATAAGATATGTTATTTGTTTAATGTGAGAAAAATATTTGTTAAATGAATCTATGTACAATTTTTTAAATTGGTCTAAACATGTTATTTTTTGCTTTATTTGTCTTTATGCTTATGTATATACTTTTTATATAATGGAAACGTAAAAGTGTAAACCTGTATCTTTATACTTAAAAGTATCTTCAATTACCTATAACTAAAAACACACATATTTTATTGAACAGTTGCTTTTAAACTTGTGTTACAAATCACTTCACTTTTATGTTAAATTTTTTTGTTCCAATTATGTACATGTAAAGAAAATATTAAAAAATTTTTGTTTATATAATTTATATTATATCGTTCGTACTTTTAATAAATTAATAGTCTTATATTCTGTTATTACTAATAAATAAAAAAAATGAATATATGTATCATTAAATTTATTGTCTACAATTCATATAAATTGGGATATTTGTTGGATAAGATAAATTTGTAATTACACATTAAAACATTTTTAAGCATAAAATTTAATACTAGTTGTAAAGGTGCATAATTGGACATGTAATGTGTATATCTTAATTACAGTATTTAAATAAATATAATTGACAATGAAACTTTTGTATATTATAACATTTTGGCGGATTATGAATGCTACAATTATATTAAGCGTTATTATTTTTCTGACCATGGAAAACTTATGAAGATATTAAGCTATGTAAGGGTTCAAAATAAAGAACAGCAGGAAGAAGACATTAAATTAAATATGTATTTTTATTTTAATACATTTTAGTAATAATGCACATCTAATATTACATAAAATTTATGCATTACACGATCTATAGTATTAAAATATTGCAAATATAAAAATTGATATAGCTCATTATGCTAAGATATAGAAGATGGACCTGGAAATTTCACTAAAACATCACTGTTTTATTTACATTTATGAAGAACAAACCTATGTAATATTTATAATACGAAGAATATATTTATAATTTTTTTTTTTTTTATAAAGTATAATAATTCATTTTTAATTTTTAATCTATATAACATACATTAAAATATATTCCCTTTATGTTATATTCGACAAGTAAATGTATTGAATTTAAACTGTAATTGGCACATGAATTAGTTTATTCCTTTTTATAGACAACATAATAAAATAAAAAAAATTAAGAATTAACCAGAACACACGTATAATGTGTATCAAGCGTTTATCACAAAACACATTTTATTAACAAATTATAATAGGTGAAAAAATATTTACATATAAAACAAATCAGATGATTTATACATACAATAAAATCATCTAAAATAAATTGCTTGTACTCTAAAACATATAAAAAATTATATTATTTTGACCATTTGAATGAATTGTAAATATATATAAATAATTTTTTTTTCACCTGTAAATTGTAAATTTTATTGTTACAAGATTGCTATAAAATTACGTGAAAACAATTTATATAACCACTTTGTTTTTTAAATAACTGGATTGCCATTTTTATGCAAATTTTTTTTTTTTCATTTTAAAATACGTTTTTATATTTTTTGAAGCCTCAATGTATAGCTAGTGTGTTCCTAGAATATATTTGATTTTTAGATGGTATCCCATATTTTTCATTTTTGTTATACATGTTATTATGCAAAGTTATCATTATGGTATATTTATTTCAGAAATGAGAATTTTGTTTAAAATATAATTAAACTTATTTTTCAATTTTTAGATATGTTATAATTATTTACTGTTCTTGGACTGATAAATTATATTAATTCTTTTTCTTTCCACACCCGATTTAAAATCTTTATTATTTCTAAAGGTTTGATTGCCATGTATATTTTTCCTTTTTACAACTTTACTACGCTTATTACAGAAAAACCGTTTTATTTTAGAAATCTACATATACGAAATAAATTAATAGAAAAAATAGCATATATAAATAGTTGTCATTATTATGTTCAATTAGATCAAATATTTTTTAAAATATGTTTATTATTCTTTTATAATGATTTTTATATTACATTAAATAGCATAACATTAATTGTTATTAAAAGTGTAAAACAAACATAAAAAATATAACTTATTGGTGATCTAAAAGTTAAAAGTTTTTCTGCGCTTAATGAATATTCGCATGCAGATACAGCATCACCCCATTTACAACAATTTCCAAAAAAACAATTACTTAATTTACATAATTCTTGATATATAATATTTATGTTTTTATCCCATAAATCCATATCATTTTTTGTTGATACATTGTCTTCGTAATATTTTTTTTTTTTGTCAATCCATTGGCGTAAATAGGAACATTCATCTTCATTATACTCGTGTATAAAATATACATTATTATACAAAAAGTCATAAAATTTTTTAAGATCATTATCTGTAAGCATATTATTATCTGGCACTATACATTTTTGTTTACAACTATTTTTTTCCAGTAGATTGTCTAATTCATCAAATAAATTCTGTTTGTTGTCACATTTATTTTTACATTTGTCCTAAAAAAAATGTAAAATAAAGAAATACTATGAAAATATAACATTTAAAAAAGTAGTTAGTACATAAAAAAATCTAAGTAAAAATGTTATAATTAATTTAGAAATGAAAGGGTAAAACGTGTTATGATTTAGATCATGTTACTATTATATATATATTTATGTAAGTGCTTTAATGTTTTAATTTAAACATACTTTAATTGCTATCAATATTTGATCTGCTGACATGATTGTTTATTATACAATTATTGGCATTTGCTTATTACACAATTTTACTTATTATTGTAAAAAACATATTAGTATATTAAGTATTGACTTATTTTATTACATATCCATGTTTATAAATAATTTATATAACAGAATATATAAAAAAAATAAATGTAATATAAATAATCTATCTTTATTCATCACCTGTTGTACTCTTGCAATAGTTACACTTTTGATATATTATTAGATATATTTTATAATATCTTAAATATTTAATAATATTATAATATTTTTGTCATAATATATTAATAATAAAATATAATGAGTCATTTATATTATTCAAAAGTATAATATATTTAAACTTTTTTTACCTTATATATATATACTTTTTTTTCAGCAATATACGAACCAAAACTATATTTGTTCACGGTCTCAGGATACAAGGTTTACCTATTATTTTGTGTATATTTCATTGCATATATAATTAATTACAACTGGATTTAATTATGATTATGGTTATAATTTTCACGCATTATATTTCAATATTATGACTATATACATTAATTATATAACATTTCCTAGCAATTAACATGAGGTAGGACATAGTATAAATAAAAGTTAAACATCTTTATATATAATCATTTGTTTTTACATTTACTTATATTCTGAATCTATTTATTTTGTAATAGATAGATATTGATGGTGACTTTTGACAAAATTATTTCTCTCTATTTATAATAAGAATATGAAATATATGATTATAGTTTTTATAATAGCATCAGTTATTGTCTTATTTCTAACTCTTTACTATTGCATATAATAATATATGCGCCTTATATGATAAATTGTTCCATAAATCGTAAATGCTAAACTGTTTTGTATTACATATATATTTTTTTATATTAATAAATAGAGAATAAACAATATTTTATATATTTTACTACATATATTATTTTTATGAGTATGCTAACTAAAATTATGTTTTCTGAGTGTTGTTAATCTTATATATCTTCAGTAAATTAAAATGACACTTAAAATGCTTATTTCAGTATATACTGAATGATGTACTTTAAAGAATGAATATTTTTATTTTATTTTAGATTTGAAACATATAGAATACTATTTTATTTTGAATTATATAAGCAAAAACTATGTAAAAATATAAAAAAATATATGAGCACCTTAAGTCATAATAATTACAGTAGTATTTGTTTGAATGCAGTGAACATAATATCTTTTTTCAAGAATAATTTTTTAACTAAATTTTTTTTTAATTTTTTAGATACATTATAAAATTTTTAATTTGGGTTATATAAATATTGTAAAAATTAAATATGGTTAACTTTTTTAATAACATTTAGAGTATAATGTTTTTATAACATGAATATAATTCCACAGAATTATTTTCATCAGAATTATTAATATTTGAGATTCCATCAGAACAACGCATATCGCGAATAGTTTCATCACCGCAATTTGCAAGATTGGTATGTATTTCGTTAGAAGATGCACTGTATAAATTTATTCTATATTCACTTTATCCATAATTATGTACAGGCATATCCAATAACTTATTATCTTCTAGCGCATTACTGTTTCTGTTATTAGTGATTCTGTGAAGGCCATTTTTGTTCTAATGTTTTTTAGCATTACGATCCTGTCATGCATAGCTACATAATTTCATTTTTCTGTATCAAGATTTTGATGTTAAAGTTCTTGGTTTCTAAAACATTCTTAAGAACCAGATTCACAATAAAGCGTATTATATGGAAAAGGAAATTAGTCTAAATAACGCGATTGTAAGTTACAACTTGTATTATAATATTGTGCAATGCTTGGATGCTAAGATTTTGACCCTTAGTTCGTATTCGTCCCTATTTTGGAAATATGACTTTAAACGAAATAAAGCAACTGTCAATGTCACTACCAGTATCGGTGCATTATGTTGTGGTTAGCTATCGTTTCAGATACTTTACCTTTAACATCAGGAGTATATGAAATTATTTATACAATTAATGTGTACCTATAAATTTTTGCTCACCTATCTTTATTATTTTCCATCATTTTAACATTGAATCATATCTTTGGTTTCTTGTCCTTTGTATTTTAGATACCTTTGCAGATGGTACGTAATATATTTTATTCTAATCTGTAGTTTCTAATATATTTTTACATCCCTTGCCTTCTTTATTGGAATCTTTTGATTATGATGTTATTTCAACAATATTTTTATCATAAAATACACTATTTTTATGTCATTTAAGAGTGTTATAGCATTTTTTAAAAAAAAATATTTATTATTCGCTATGCACGTGAAGCATTTGTTGTACTTATTTTTTTAAAATAATCCGTTATATCTCCTTTTATTTTTTTACATATTTATATAATTCATTTCATTTTATTTGGAGTTTTTTACAGATCTTTGCTTGAAATTTATTAATGTTACGTTCAAATTTATCTAAATTTATTAAAAAATTTTCATTAAACTTTTGAATCCTACAATATGAGTCACCAAGAACTCTAGTAATAATTGTAGTATCCGCTAAAAATCCATCCATTTTTATTATAGATGTTTTTTCTTTTAATTCCTTTAAACAAATAATTTGTGAAAATAGATATTTTATATGTCTATAGTTATATGTAAGGAGGAATTTAAATTTTTCGTATCATAACATTATATTAAAAATTTTGGGAGAAATATAAGCAATAATATTCTTAAAAGATATAAATGAATGTGATTTTTCGTGGCGAATATGTTAACATTTTGATCTAGAAGCATTTTCACATACAATAGCTTACATGGTTAAGTGTAAAATAATTGACATCATAAGAATTATTTTAAGGAATTTGAAATATTTTTATGCACTAAAGTAATATAAATTACAATATATTCAAATATAAGGTTTACAAATTAAATGGTGATAAAAAATATTTAATAATATAGGTGTTATATAGAGTACACATAAATAAAATAACGAATGCTGAAATGTTTCATTTAAGTGACATTAACCAATGAAATAAGACTCTTTCTGTAAATTGCTATTTGTGTATACGTCTTCATATTTATTTTATTGTAACAGTATAACATTGTATATATCTAATGTTATATTTATTGATATTCATACCTCCTTTATTTTTTGTACATGGTGAACTATGTTTCATATAAATAATGTTATCATTAAAAATATGTGCAGGTAGATTTGAGTTTCAATAATAATTTTGAGGGCCTATGCATTTATTTTTTTTTATTATTATGCTGATACATATTTAATTTTGTAATGTTTTATATAATGACAAAGAATAAATAATATCCTAATTGTGCAAGAGACTGTTTTATTATTGTAAAGAGGATTTATGTTTAATATTTCTACATAACATTCAAAGCAAATACAATCGTTATGACATAAATATTAACTATTTATGTTTTTATTATGTATATAAATTTTTTTTATTTATGTAATATAAAATAGATTAAGAGTATACATATAAACATAACACATTTACAAGCATATATATAAAATTAAATATATATGTAATTTTATGTTTATAAAAAAAAATATTCTTTTATACACATTATCTTTTATGTTAGTGTGTATTAACCCTTATCAATTTAATTTTATTTTATTATATTTTTGTAAATTGAAAGTCAATAATAATATTGTATGATTATAAAATTTTGATATGATTATACAAGACAAATTATTTTATAGTTAGAAAATCCTTTGAAATCGACCGTTTATTATTTATATTTGTAGAATTAAATTTTATTTCAATCCAGTGATTTTAGTACTGTTTCTTTGATTTTATCATCAGTATAATTATTTCTATTCCCCTTGGCTTTTATATGATATATAATGAGAATTTTATATTTAATAACTTCCTAAAATGAAAGTTGTTATATTATAATTTTTTGGTTAACTTTGTTGAAGAATATTAATAATTTCTTAAATAGTTACTGTTAATTTATCGTCAACTGAATATGTTATATTGTTAATAAGTTACTATTTGGGTTTTTTCGTATATTCATTAAATATTTACAGATGTATATATATTTATTTTATTTTTGTCACACCTATGTGACACACTTAAGCCATTTTCATTGTTCCCCTAATACTAAAATATATTCTTCATTTTTGTAGGTTCCTTTTTAAGAAATTTCTATATACTGAGGGTTATACATATAAATACATATTTTAAGATGTTGTGATCTTTATACACATTACATAAATTTTTATTTCTTTCTCATTCTTAATTAAGAATGTACTTTTTACCATTTTAAAAGTAGTATATACTTATTTTAAACAGTGAGTTCCTATTATAATAAACACGTTTAATTACTAACACACACGATGAGATAAAAATATTTTAATACTCTTTGTAATATAGTTAAAACGTTAACACATTCCTATAAAATTTATTTCATAAAGCTCACAACATCTAAAATAATTTCATATATTGTACTAGACACTTTTTCAAAAAGTGTTGATTATCATAATATAATTTTCGCAGACAACATGGAAAAAATATTCTTATTCTCAAAAAATATGATGTGAAATTATATTATTGTGCTGTATGCACGATATATTAGGGGGAAGGCACAATTCTACGAAATGTGCGTTGAATTCCTCATTCACACAAATTATAATAAATTCCTAAGTAAATTTTCATTGTTATAAGAACTATAAGAATAATATGTGTGTTAATATAGGATTATAAAAAAGAAAAAGATGTTGTTACGGTAAGATGATTCAAAAAAAAAACTAATGAGTGCCAAGGACGTGTGTGTTAGGGAATGTTTGAATAATATAATGCAACTATATTGTGAGGAAAATTTTTTATTCATATGTAAGCAGAATAAGTGTGCTTTATATTATGTATGTAAAGAACATAAGTGAAATGAAATAACAGCTCATTTTATTTAAACACACTTGTGTAATGTAAACAATATTCCATTTTTACTACTTATTCATTTTGATCACAACTTATTTCGAAAAGAAATTATGAAATGTATGCCAAGTTTTATAAAGACAAGACACTTAAAACGATAGATTATTATTACGTTTTCTTGTAAAATAAACATAATAATTTTTGCATCCTTAACTTTAGTGACATGTTAATAAATGATATCTAAAAGATTATTATTTTTTAAATAAAATATATTTTTATTCATAACATAACCATAAATGTGTTATATTACATGAATCAATTTTATAACCTCCAACATGATTTAGTAAAATTATAAAATGGACAAATAAGTTGACTATTTTTATAAATAATAGAATTTAAATATTTTATTTGCACAGTTCACTTTATATATATTTATCTACTTAATCACTGAAATGTTGCAGTTGTAATAAATAGAATCTGAAATTTTTATATTCATAATTGTTCTTAAAACAGTTCTTTCTCAATACATGATATGCTAATTAATAGAGAAAATATGAAACATATTATTTTTTTCAGTGATAGTATAAGTAGAAAAATGGAATATATATTGACATTGAAAAAGGGAATTAATATAAAATAAATGTGATACATAATCTTCACTAATTAGTTATTTTCATTATTAAAAATGCTATATTATTGATATTCGAAGTTCCTTGCATTATTATCAAGTTATATGATATCTACATGTGTGTTAAGATGCGATAGGTGGGTAAAAATACAATAAAATTATTTTTAGTTTGATGTTAATACTGTCCTTTTCTGTATCGTTAATGAAATTATTCTGATTGGAAAAGCTTTTTTTTTATTTTTTAATATTTTCCTATTATAAAGTGTACTGATAATGAGTAAGATTACGACTCATACTGTTTCCATCTATTCCTCATTGTTTCAATATATATTGCTTTATTTGCATTTTAATAATGCATATGAGATTATTTACTCCATTATATTAACGGAATTTTTTTTTTTTTTCTATAATAAATCCTAGTGTTATTTTTACCAAATATAATAAATGAGTTTCTTAGCATCGAATGATATAAAATGTGTTTTACCATATTACACAAAACGAATTAATATTAAAGCAATATATAATATATTATTTCTTTTATATATATTTGATTATAAATGTAGGTTTTATATGTATAATGTTATATATATTGATATTCTAAAATAAAATTTCATTTTCCTATACCTTAATTCGCTTTATTAAATTTTGTTATTAATTTGACGTTCATTGTCTTGGATTAATCATTTTTGCTTAATTCTGCTATTTATTGCATATTCCAGTTAAATTCTGAAATTGTTATATTGATAAACGTAAAATATATCAATAGATAAAGCATTTTAGTTTTCCATATAAAGAAATATATGTAATTATGAGGATAAATATTCAATTTAGCTAATACATTCTAAATCAAAATGGTGCTTTCGGAAGAGATTAATTGGATATATTTATATTTTCATTTTATTAATGTAGCTTATTATTTGAATATTATACATTATTTTAAGAATAATTAAAGTAATTTTATTTAGTTAAAATATATATTTATTATAAAATAGCATTTATATATTTTACTCAATTTACAGGAAGAAAAATTGCCAGAATTACCTGCATATAAAAAATATAATGACTTTGACAATATGGATATGAGTGGTAATAACCACGAATAGTATATAAAGCACTTAGGGTCCAGTAACGAAGAGGATATAAAGCTTTGTAATAAGATAGCAAATTTTTTTAAATCATTAAAGGATGAACTCGACAAAGAGGTAAAGAAACGTAGTTGCTATTACTATAGACATTGGTTCCAAGACAAGTAAAAAATATTATTATAGAAAGAATATAGCTAAAAATAACCCAGTTGCTGAGAAACTTTTTGATTTTGTTTCATCAGCTAGTACAGGTTTAATAAATGAACTAGGATGCAGTGGAAACACTTATGCATATCCTAAAGATTGG
>NW_021628974.1:0-28865 GCF_002157705.1 Plasmodium gonderi
AGTAATAAAATAAAAATATGTGAAATCGTAAAATTTTTAATATGAATTCAATAATCGTGAATTTATGATAGGTACAACACATGAGTAAATTTTACCTTTATTCCTAAAATACATACAATATTATTTATGTTTAATTATTATATATTTTGCTAAACCCTTAAATTATTTTTCCCCATGTAAATTATTTTTACAGGTGAAGAATTATATTGCGTGTACTTTTAGTTCTCTATTAAGCATTTTGTTTATGAAAATACACTACTAAATATGTATATATTTTCATTTTAACGAGAATGGTTCATAAACATATTGAATTATTTTTAATTATTTATGTATTTATTTGTATATAAATATATGCCTAAAATGGGAGTTGTATAACGCACACAATATTTTATAATTTATGTGTTCTTCTATAGCGTAACGTTATAAAAATATGTATATATTTTAATTATTTTATATATTATTATTTATTGGTGTTCTTGAATAAATATGTCATTCTCTTAATTGATATATATTTTAGTTCAATTCCCTTGAGACAAAATGAACGTACTTATATTTTGTTCTAAACTTAAGTATATCTTAAAGTAAGTTATTTTTTCTACACATGTTAAAATAATGCACTAGATTTTTTTTATTAACTTTATTTCTTTACATATTATTATTATATATATATATATATATTCGAAAGGAAAGTCGTACATTCAATTGTGAGCTACATATTATGGAGTGATTAATTATGGATTTAAAAATACTCATTACTATTATTTCATTTAGCGTTACATGAATGCATATGTAAGTTCTTAGTTTATTAATTAATATTACACAAAGCATATAAGTGAATATTATTAAAGAGTTAATGCTTTTTTGGTATATATATATTTATGTTATTACATTGAATAATACATCCAGTCACTTTGATAAATTCTGTTATTGTATGATACTTGACCAATATAAATTATTTCAGAGAAATTTTTTATACGCATTTTCAGTGTTAATATATATAAATAATCATGTTCTACAAAACATATTTTACGTCTACATATCATTTATTATATAATGTACTAAATGGTATTACCTTTTATTTTATATATTTTTTAAGTGTAATGTGCAAAAATATTTGCTACATTGTATGTATAGTTTTTTAGTTATTTGTTTGTCCAATGTGAATTAGAACCAATTTATTTGTTTGTATTATATATTTCAGACAACCTTTATTTATTATTCTTATATGTGTCCATGAAACAACTGGATTAAATAAATGATAAATACTAAAAATGAAAAAAATTATAAAAGTATTTACACACAATAGAAATATTTTAGAAAATACTTATGAAGAGTTTCAGTATAATATTAGCATGTACCATATAAAATAATATTTACCAACAATCTAAATTATAATATCTATTGATTTACCTTTTGTAAAATGTTAAATTATTGTAATTCATATTTTTATGAAAAAAATCCTATAGACGGTAATACATGCAATTAAATCTAAGAACAGTTTTTAGATTGTTGTTGTATGTGGGTTTTATATAAGATAAATAGTACACTATTTTATAGCATATCCTTGTATAATACACTTTCTAATATTTGTGTGTTCAATTAGATTTATTAATTTATGGATATATATAGGACTAAAAAAATAAGAACTGTCATCAGTGGTTATATCATATACTAATTTAAATTTATAGGACAAAGGAAAAATTTTCCATTTACATACGATTTTATTTTTAGTGATTTCTGTAAAAGTATATTATTTTGCATATATTCAAAGCAGCCATTCCTTAGAATATTTTAATTATTTTCCTTTTGCATCTCATTTTGAGAATGTAAAATTAAAAGACCAACCTTCACAAAATCCACATGGAAAATTCAGCATACATATTGATGATAATAAATTAAAAGTAAAATATTAAAATAAAGCAACTGATTCTAGAATTTCTAACAATAAATTATATGATTCTTTTGTTACAACTGAAATGCATTTAATTGAACTCAAAGATTGTATACTATATAATCATTAATGTTTACATATCCTTTACTAAAAATGTGAAAAAGCATGGTCATACAGAAATAACTTCATTAATCACACATCTTTGTTTAACATCTTAATAATGTAAAATATTATTTACGTGATATATACAAAATGTCTATTTGTTCATATTTTTATTTTGAGCCACATATTGTGTAATAACTGATTGAAGAATTATTTCTTCAATTTTCTTTTATTCATTTTGATAATATTTTAGGAAATTACTTTCCCAAAATGGATAAAATGCGTATAGTCGTAGAATACATTGCTATAATAACAACTATATGTATCCAAAGCATAATTAACCTATTTTTTAGATGTTATCTAATAGATGTTTAAAATATTTTGTATGTGATGTGCAATGCTGATCATTTTTTTTTTCATTGTTAAAATGCAAATAAGACAATTCATCCTATATAAAGATAAAATGAATTAATATATATGATTATTATAATATAAATTTTTAATGAGCTTGTTTGATGTTTTGCTATTCTTTCTATTTTTATTTATATATAAAGGCTGTTAACATTAATCAAGTATTGTTATTGGGCGATGTATTGCGAAAATTAAAAGAATGCATTAATTTATTATATTCTTTAATAAATGAATGTTTTATAAAAAATCAGATGGTGAATGATATATGAATGCTATATATTAAACAAACAAGTTATATTTAATAGATATAATTTAATAATTTAGATGAATATGAAAATAGAATGTAAGAAAAAAGAGATATATGATTGTCACACCTTTCCTTAAATAAATATTTTTCCTTCACATAATTATATATATATAAAGAAGGATTTTAATTATGAATATAAGTAAAAAACAAAAAAAATAAAAGTATATATTTTATACTAACTGCATAAAAAATTTCCTAAAAAACAAACAGCATCTTATGCGCAAATTTATGAAATAACAATTAATTTCAGTGTGTTTCATCATATGTCTAACTATGTGCATAAAACACCGAAATAATTAATATATGGATCTACAATTATATAAATTATTTAACATTCTATATTTAAATAAAATGTTATATCATAGTGATGTGTCTGAAAAGGGCACGGATTTATTATTCCTTATAATTATCTAAATTTTTTTACATAAAATAATATGCAATTTTATTAGGATTACGAAAAAACGGACTATATAAAATACTTGAATAAATTTGGTCTCATAAAATAGTATAATTTTTCAACATTAATTAGCTTTTCTCCCTAGTAATAAACATAAACGTGGTTAAAAATAGGTTAGAAATGTTTAATTATTATATAGATTATGTTAATATGTTTCAAATTTTACGTACACATTTTTATAATGTTAGAAATATGTATAATTTTATCATTTTTTATTACTATTTTGAAATGATGATGCTTATCCTCCAACAAAATAAATGTTCCAAATTGTATGTTAAGATGTATTTATTTTATAATGTCACTAAAAAAAAAAAAAAAAAAACATATGATTTAAGGATACGAATAAATGAAAAACAAAGCAAAAATTTAAGTTGATTCACATGCTTAAAAAGTGTGAAATATTGATAGAATTGCCTCATTTTGTAATTATAATTATAGAAATCCTTGGAACAATGTAATTTTTATTAAAAAAATGTTCTGAAAATATATTTTTTAAAATATTTTTAAAGGACACTTATTTGTTGTATAATATGCAAGCTATTTTATATTTTTTTCGCTCTTATATTTATTTTTATAATATCAATTATAGATGTGCACAACAGGGCTTACACTGTGTTATCAGTACTGGATGTAATAGCATAGCGCAGTTTTAAGGTGCAAAATAATTTACAACACAGCAACGTTGTTATTATTCCGCACAAACCATTTAATATCAACAATATTTGAAATTTCATTTAGAGGATATTCAAAAAATCTGATAAATTTTTTTATAAATAATTCAACAAAGAAATTAAGAATATCTTCATTAATTTATGATTGGCACTATAATACTATTATTAAATACGTAAAAATTTAGTGTGTTGCTTATATTGTTATATATAGTTTGATCTTTTTTTTGTTTTCGATTTTACCTTATAATAATAAAAAATAGCTCTTTTTTACATAAATAATGTTAAAAAAAAATGAGTAGAATAAATTAGTAAATAATAATGCCTACGAATGTGTAGTTGTTTAAATTCCAAAAATGAAGTAAACTATTTCCTAAATATTTTGACAGATTATTATATATTCTGGCATTATATATATTAATATATAAAATTTCATAGCATTTATAATTTCAGACGTATAATTATGTTAAAAGAAGATGACGAAGACAATACCTAAGCCTAGTTTGGTAAAAACAGATACATAAATTACTGTTTATGAACAAAAACTTTTATAAGTTCTTTCTCATGTAACATAATTACACTATATATGTTGTTAAAACTTAATTTTAGTACTTACACTATGAATTTTCTATGGTTATTTTTAGGAGGAAGTTTCAAGGAGTTTAGAACTCAATGAAATGTATGAAGAATTCTTTACAAAAGAAGAAAAATATAATTCTGATAATTATTGTAACGAAGTAGAAGAGTATAATAGTAGATATAATGGAGTCAGTGCCCTCTGCAGAAAACTAGTAGGATTTTTAAAAAAAATACCACAAACTACTATTGTAAAGACGCGTAATGATTATTGTGATTATTTAACGTATTGGTTACATGATAAAATAGGTGACATATATAAAAATACTTCTGAAAAAACGGAGAATATACCCTTTTTTAAAGATCTTATTAACGTTATGAAAAAGGTTAATAGTGAACTAAAAGGATACAATTGCACATTTATACATGATTATAAAGTTAGCTTAGATGAATGGAAAAATAGAAAATTTTCATATATTTACTTAAAAAACTATAATAATATTAAAGAAATTATTAATCGTGAATTTATGGATAATTGTGATATGTACATTACGTACCTTAATAACATTAACACACTATATACAAAGTATAAGAATAATAAATGCACAGGTTTTTTGTTTTTCCTTTCTGTTCCTAATTACGTTGATTGTTCTTCTAAATACAAACCACATGAACTCTTATCTACATTAAATAATTGTAAAGAAAAACAATACAAATCTGCTATCAGTGCATATGAGGATCAATTGGAAAATGGGAAAACTGCAACAAGTGGGAAATCTGAAGATGAAAATCCAGCTGGTCCAAATCTAGTAGATTTACCAAGCTCATCAGATTCATCAGAACAGTCACACTCTCCAGGTCCACCAGATGTAGTTGGTGAATCATATACACCAAATACAGAAGAGACAGGTCCATATGTACAAGTTCCCATAGGTTCAAGAAAATTAGCATTAGAAGCTGCAGGAGCAGAAGAACCCGTAGATCATAGAAATTCTAATCATTCTCAAACAGGACCTTATATTCCACAAGGGAATTATGATAACCACAATGCTGGTTCAACAAGCATACTTATACCATATGAGGGTACCATTGATTTTTCTAATTTTTTTCAAAGAATATATGACATATTGAATTCAAATGATCTTCGTCACATAATCATGGGTGCTTCAATAATGGTAGTAGTTATCTTCCTCATATTTTTCTTTTCAGTAACTAAGAACTCTATTTTAAAGGATAACAATCTTTTGATGATATTGACACTTTCTATTCATGAGTGTAATTATGAAACCAGACAAATTGCATTTTTACTATATTTTTTTTTTTTTTGTATTAGTCTACTTCGTCAGGTTCCCAATCAAATGAAAGTGAAGAAAAAAAAAGAGATTATGGGTGGGATTATTGTTATAGGGACGAAGAAGAATTTTCTATATGTGGATCAGAACTACAACATGAGAACTCCAATATAAGTGATGTATATATGTCATATCAACCTAGGCGTGATTATTATGGTTAATTAAGTATATGACTTGATAACTATTAGAATAACCATTACAGGAGGAAATCATATTAGCATTATTTAAGAAATTATCTTTATGAACGACAGAGCAACAAAATTAATTCTTATATAAAGAAATTCTTTGAGTATTTAAATTACTTCAAGAATAATTAACATCTACTCGAAGTCAATGAACATCTAGAAGTGACAGAAAACGTATATATATTATGGAGAAAAATAGTTTAAATATAATTTCTAGGGGCATATTCTCACATAATTTTAAAAAAAATAAAATTAATTATTATAAAATATTGTGCAGAAAATAGGTTAATTATGTATATTTAAATGTTTGATACAAATGACTCTATTTTGATGAAAAATTCAGATGTGAAAGATAAAAAAACAATAAATATGAACAAACGATAGAAGCAGTTCCTATGGATAGTTTAATAAAACATTGTATTAAGAAATTTATTCGTAAATTATAATACACATTGAAAAGTTCTTGTGAACATTTGTTTGATTATTTTTAATTAATGTAAATAAAAAGAAATTTTGTTTTAATTCATTATATTCATGCCGGCATAACAAGTTATTCATAAATATTACAGTCTCCTACTTAGTTTTTTTTGTAGTTATTATTCTTCATTTTGTTTTTTCTTTGTTTCTTATTTCTTATTATATTACGTTTAAAAAATTATTTTATTATTTTTTTCTTTTAATAAGACCTACCTGTCTGTTCTTGTTAAGCGTGTCCAACAGTTTTAACATTATGGCAATAGCATAAGCTATCAGAAGCTTACAGACACCAACATGTTTATAGTATCCCGTCTTTCTATTTGAAATTTATTATAATTCAGATTAATATAATAATTTTTTAATTTACTCTATATGCTGTTTCTTTTTTCCTGTTTGCACATCATGTACTAAAATTTGAGGCAATAATTTGATATATACCTTTAAAATTACGCTTTTAAAAATAAAAAAAAAAGAAATATAAACAGTTTGTATTTTATTTGATATATAAATAGACAAGTTTAATTTATTTCATTCTAACATATATAAGTTTATGTTATACAAGAAGCACATTTTATCAAAATTTTATGAATGTATTATTATATATTTTTATGCACCAAAATATGGTACATTATTTTTCCCGAGTGCTTTGGTGACGATAATTATTCTAAATAATACATTTCTACTAAAATGGAGGATGTTTGTTTATTAATAATTATTTGTGGATATATCTTTGGCACTAGAACAGTGAGTTGCGTTCATGAATTATTCATGTATACAACTTAGGAATGTTATGCCTACGACATGTAAATTAATAACAAATTAAGGAAATATATTATTATATTCTATTATAAAGAATATATTTTGTTGTAACAGAATTTTTTACTCTGTAAGTTAACCATAAGGGAAAAAGTTTTTTTAAATGTTTTACAGAAGCCTTATTTATTGATAAAATTGATTAGAAGTGTCCATAACTGTTAAATATATAGTTTCATTTTTGCACAATAAAAGGTTAAAATTTATTAATAATACAATTATTTAAAAGAATGACAATGAAAAGAAATGATTAATCGTATTCATTATTCTAAAAAATAGGAGGACGAAACAAATTAAATAAAAAATAATGTAAGTGTACACATTCCATTAGAACAAATTAATTTGGAAAAACTATGGATATGCTATAGCCTTCACAATGTATATATTTGTTTTTGTATTATCTTATATGGTGATCCATTTTATACACAAAAATAGGGTAACATATTAACTAATAAACAAAAAAAAAATATAACCAGACTCATTATTCCACCAAAAAAAAAAGGAAAAAAGAATAGTTACACCATATAATTGTGTAATGATGCTTACAGTTGTATATATTATTCTTGGTGTATAAAAGAAAGCAAAAACAAATTCGTATTGATTACGAATAAATTAATGTCCTATTATCCATAATGAAAAACACACTCTTACATTTTTTTCATGAAATAGGACACTGTGCGGAAATTATAATTCTTCAAAATTCATACTTTCTCACTTGTATAATGCTTAAATTATGTGTGCATTAGAGATGAATTTAAAGTACCCTTATCAGCTTCATGGTAATAAAAGGGTTTTATATAGATGCTAATCTTTTCAATATTACTATAAATTTCAATATATATCCATATAAGAATTTACATGCGTATGTTACGTTACATACAAATAAACAATATTCTTTTTAATTCTCATATTACGTAATATATTTTTGCATTAATAGTAAATTAATTGTTCTTGTTTTTCTTTTAAACATTAAGATTTACAGAATTATCCCCCCCAATACACTTTTTATAAAGTGTTTCACTAAAACCGTATTTTTACTAGGATATTGCAGTTATGCTTAAAAAATAAATAATTATATCTGTAATTATTTAAAATAATATTTAATTTTATTACACACTTTAGAAAAATGATTAAATTACTTTGATGTTGAAAACATTTATATTTCTAATGTTAAAAACAAGAACAAAATTATTAAGTATGACAAAATATTTTTAATAGAATAAGTAAAACTTGGGGTATGAGGATATATATACTGTAATAGGAAAACATATTAATGAATATTCCAGACATCCAAGTGCATAAGACTGTTTTGAATCATTACAAGATATACAATCAAGAATAGCATTAAAGCTTTAAACTTTTTCCTTTTTTCCATATTTTTCTATTTTCCTATATACACCTAAGCATTTCAGAATTACTAGAAAGGCGTATTTTACTATAAAAAAATTAATAACATATTAACATTATTTATATAATATTTTTAAGATACAAATTTTATAAAAAAAACGTTTTTCTTGGTTATAATTTTTATAAAACACAAAGTATAATGTATAAAATTTAAATAAGTAAAAATTAAAGTATATGTTATTGTAATTCGTAAAAATAATACCTAACATAATAAATAAAAAGCTATATTTCTCACAGAAAAAAAATTCTTTGGTTCATAATTTAGCAAAATAAGATGAAATATTTATTGTGATAAAACAAAAAAAATTTTTATATAGAATAACACAAGTTAAAACAGGAACAACTATCCAAGCATTTCGACAAAATTATAGTACAAAATTGTGACAATTTAAAAATGTCTTTTAATACAGATTAATAATAAAAATACAAAAGTTTTCGATAAACTTCATGCTTTCAAAATAATAACTTGTTTTAGAATATTACGTTATAGATGTACTGTTATATGCTTTGTTTCCATTGAATATGCATCTATATTAAAAGGGAATATTGTGTATATTATTAATGATATAAGTTTAAAATATTTTTATGTATAGAAAAAATGCATATAGAGATAGGAATTAGGAAAACTTGTATAGTTTTCTAAAAAAATTCACATAAATGTAAATCACAGAAAAAAGGTCATAAGTTTTATTGTTTGATTTGCATATGTACATGTAATTATGAGTGTTAATATTTTATTCGATTAATATATTACAGTATGAGATGGCACTTTTACCAGAGAATAATTGGGTATATTTATATTTTATAAATATTTAAGTATTCCAATAAATTATATTTTTTTAAGAATAATGGAAGACATTTTATTTAATGAAAAGGCGTATTTATATTTAATAACACTCATTTATTTCGTATATTTAACAGGAAGAACAATTACCTGATTTACCTGCATATCATGAATATAAAAAATTTGATGTAAACATCACTGATTATAGGCCTAGACAATGTAATGAGTTAGTAAAAGGTGATGATGCGGATAAAGAACTTTGTTATAAGATAGCAAAAAATTTAAAAGCTTTTACTAATGAACAAAATAGAAAGAAACAATTATATGGTTGCCATTACTTTCATCATTCGTTTCAATAACAAATAAGAAAAAAGTATTATAATGGAAATGTTAAAGGTAAAAAACATAACATTGTTGATAATCTTTTGGATTTCATTTCATTAGATGTTTTAACGCATAATATAGATCAAGCTTGCCTTGGAGATCCTTTTGGTGACCCGGAAAAATGGAAAAAAGAGAAAGATTTGCATGATTACTTTGAAAATTTTAAAAAAATCAGGTGTAATGATTCCGATATAGTTCTGTGCCAAAAATATGTAAATTATGTTAGATATATTGATCCTTTATATCAAAATAACATTTATAATTGCTGTGACGAAGACGAAATATTCAGTTTTACATGTAATCCTTCTATTAAATGTGATGATGAGTACGAACCACAAAAATTATTATTTGAAATAAACAAAAGTCTTGAATCATTGAGTAAAAAAGGAAAAGAAACATTTAAAGAAGAAACCGCATTGCAACAGGACGTACATTTGAGCTTTTCATCAGGAGAAGACATTGAACATAATAAAATTGATATAACACCTTACAATACAGAGATTAGAAGTAGCACAAAAATTATGTCTATCACTGATGTTCCTAGCAGTACAGAAATAATATATGATAGCTCGAATTCGAATGTATTCCATTTTGCCATCATAAGTGCTTCAGTGATTGGAACAATGCTCTTCTTTTTATATTACCACATGGTAATTACAAATTTAATGCTTCTATATAAGAGTATTATGTAAGAACTTACGATTCGAGTATCCTTTAACTGAATAATTAGAATGGGATACATTTAATATTGCTATGCATTTTCATTTTTGTATTAGTCTACTAAATTAGGATCAAGATCTCACAAAAAGAAACTGGAAAAAAAAAAAAATGAGAATAATTATCGTAAGGAATTTGGTGAGGAATCATCGACTTATGATTTAGATTCCATGCGTTTAGACGCACAAGAAAGGAGATTATATTTAATTTATAATTCCGTATAAGACTCCTTTTATTGATTACATATAGAAAGAGAAGCTATTTAACGTGATAATGTAAAAAAGAGTACTGATATTAAACTAATTATTATTAATAATAAAATACAGAGAATGAAAAAAATTAATGCTTCTGTAGATTAAAAGGTTAGATATTTTATCTAAAACGTCTAATATTTTGAAAAATAAAAGAAATTAAACACAAAAGAATTAACCAATGTTTAATTAATTTTAAAAAAATGAGTATAAACATGATACCGTATTAGTCACTTAGAAGTAAATTATGATACATTATAAACACATGTGAGGATAAAAGCTTATTAACTAAATAAAAATATTGGGATTATAATTTAGGTATATTTGAGTAAGAAGGGTTCTGAAAATTTATGGGAAATAAGATAATTACTTGCCATAATGTTACAATAAATTTTATATGAAAAAATAATTTAGGCTTGATCCTGAATATTAAAGTACATTATAAATATAACATATTTATATTTGCAAAAATTATTTTGCATATGTTTTTTATACATTCATATAATTAAAATTTTTTTTTTTAATTTATTTAGTTTTATTTTACTTTTTTTTTGTTGTTGTGGTTTTTTTGCCTCATTATTTTTTTAATTAAGCGAATAATAATTATTAATAGAATGTTGATTTATATAATAAAAAAATACTAAGTTTTGTGTCTATTAGAATCATTGTATTTTTTTTAGTCATAAACGTTACATTTTTCCTTAAATATTGTTTCATAAAGTGTTATATACACATTTATCATTCAAAGCGTTATATTAGTGATGTAGCATAATTAGGATTATATAAACATTGAAAAATATTAAAAAATATAATATTGTATACTGATATGACAAAACAACATTATTAGATTGTTACTGATATTTATTTTTTGATATATCTTTGAGATATGTTGACATGGTAAAATGAGGCTAAGAAATAGTGTAATTTTTTGTAAAACTTTTTCTAAACATTATTCTTATGTAAATATATATAACTAAAAGAAAAATTTGTTTTTGCTTAAATTATTATTTTAAGTTTTTTAAAAAAGAAAATACATATAACAAAAATTCTTTTGTAAATAAAAATAATAAAATTACAGTAAAATATTATTGGGCTTAATATCAAAAAAACTCGTTTACCTTTACATTGTAATGGAAGAAATGAAAATGTTACCGTGCTAAAAAATATATTTAAAACATTAACAATATAGATGAATAGAAAATTTTGGATAATTTTATAAACGTTCTTTTTAACACATCTTTCATAGTTTCTTTTAATGTGTTTTCTAATTGAATACAGAAATCTTTCATTTACACAACTATGACATTCATTTATTTAATTATTATATATATATAAAAAGTTTTAACATAGGCGTAACAACCAGGATGATGTGTTTATAAGAAATCTTTATATTATGGTGGAAAACTATTAAATTCTATTATATGATCATTACTTCATAGCTATTATATTTTATGTAAAAATTACATGTTTCCGAATTGTGCGAATTACAAAAGACTTTGATCAATTTTTTGTTAAAGTTTAAAAAAGTTGTAATTCCTGTTTTTCATAAAATTCTAATATAAATATGTATGCAACTGTTTAAATATAAAAAATACTTGAGATTATCACAATAAATGAATTTAATATACGATAAATAATACAGCAGTTGTGTACAAGATTTGTTAAATATCATTTATACCATTCATACTTGACCATATTTTCTTTAATTCCTAAGAATATAGTATTAAAAATATGAGAGCATTTGTAATATAGGTAAAATATAACATGACTTGAGATTCATAAGAAAAATATAAAAAATATCTCCAATCTAGATTAACCTTTTAGGATGTTTAAGAAATGTATAATTTTTAATTATCTATAAACAATTGTGCAAATGGGGCTGAGAATAATAATCTTTTATGCGAAATCATTTTCCCTCATTGTTTCAAATAACTTTGGAATTAATTTTGTAAGTAGGACAAGTTAGAAATTTACATATTCAGTAATAATTATTATATAATAAAAATTAGCGATTATACCACTTTATTCTAAGCGAAATACATATTTCACATTCCAGTAGGATATATCTAACCAAACGATTAAATATATTCCTTTATGTTATTATTTATGATGATTTTTAAAAATTACATATTTTACATGTATCATTTGAGGATTCCCTACAAATTTTATATACATTATATTTCATCTATCCTTACTTCAGATTAATTAGGAGTACGTTAATTTACGAAGTATTTTTTGCATTGTGGAGTTTTATGAGGTAGTATATCAGAATGAACCAATATTCGATGTGTTTTTTTTTATTTTGTCCCATTACAGAAAGTCTTTGTATTTTATTTAATTTTTGCTTTTAAGTTATTGAAAATTTATGATTATTTATTAGGTCCATTTGGCCCTAATGTTAAACTTTTTTCTATGAATGATTATTCTTTGTGTTCACATGAAACCAATATTTTTAAAAAATGTTTTATCAGTATCATTTAATGTGTTCATTTCTATATTAAGTAAAACATACGGATCCCCATTATATTTCTCCATGGGAACTTTATATTACGTCATATTTATCTACGTCGATCTAATTGTTTACAGATTTTATGAATAATTATTTTTTTAATAATACACTTATTTTAAATATTAATTTCGGAAAAAAAATAAAATTTGTATAATTTATTTGTAAATGTATTATATTCTGTGTCTTTATTATTCTTCATGACGCTAAAAAATTTTTATTTTTACTTATTTTTGTTTGTTATATAAGAATCAATTTTCAGCATGATAAATTGTACTTTATACTTTGTCAAGTATATTATTTTAATAAATTAATAATCCTTAAAAATTATAATTATAAATAAATATTATATCCTAATATATTATGATAATGAATTCAATTTAACCAAGAGAGAATGCTGAAGACAACATAAAATCGCTTCTATAATAAATAGAATGTTTCTTGCATCAAAAAATGGATTGTGATAATGTTATGAAAAAATTATAATTTTTACTTATTATAAATGTATATAATTGGAAAAAAAGCTCATAAAAATTTGTCCGATATAAATTATTTATTAACTTAAAAAAAAAAAAAAAAAAAGCAGTGAATAAATTACTCATTCAAAAAGTATTAATGTTGCCATAAATAAAATAAAATGTATACTGAATTATTATGATTTAATATGTAACATAGAATTGATATATACATATATCGCGTCTATTAAATTAATGTTAAATATGAAATAAGCATTATATAATATTATATATATTAATACACGCTTATATTTCAATAATATATTTTCACCTAGCAATTGTTTTTTAATTATAAAATTTAATATATTCTTAAGGAATTATTTTATTATGCTATTGATACTATTGATTCATAATACTGAGTAAATATAATTTTAGTTCATACGATCCGTAAAAAAAAAGGTATATATCATAATATAAGTAATTTATTATAGAATAACCCAAAATAAGAAAAATATAAAAACCCATTAAATTGTATAACTAATGGTTTATGAGATGTAATGATGCTATATCGCTAAAAACTTATATTAGACAGAATAAATAATGAAATTATATAAACATAAAGTGTTAATACATACAATATATATATTTTATAAGGCTTCTGTTTTGTTATGTTTTTATCTATATGGAAAAGCTATTATCACAATTGTTTCCAAATAAGCTCATATGATTGAACAGACGTATATCTAATATATATAAAGCATATATATAATTATAAAATGATATTGTATTCATTTATAAATCTACTTTAATGGTTAAATATTAATAAATCATTATTAAAAATCAAATATCACTTTTAGGTATAAATAATATAAAATTACAATAAATGTTGTTAATAAATTCATGTAATTTTCTATATAAATGTAACGAAGTTGCTAAATCACGTAGTCTGTCACCTAAAATTTCCCTTTAAATTTTATATGGTGACTGGTGTAATAATATTCTACTTTTTTTACGTATAATTGCACATATTAATAAATTATAATATATTCAATTATTTATTTTCGACATGAAATGATTATTTAAATGTTCTATAAGTCCCCTCTTTTTTTTTAATATTTACGTTATAAGAGAGTTACAAATAATGCCGGAACTATAGAGGAAGTATGTATAAAATTGACTGACGATATCATAGCAGAAGACACTTACAATAACAGTATATTAAGTCAAACAAAGGCTAAAGATGAAAAACTATTCAAAATTGGGTGCTGTCTGGATCATCATTAAAAAATGGCATTGCTGAAAACAATAAATAATACAAATTTATGTGTTTGCTTGAATGAATGGTTAAACACTAAAAAGCAAGATTACCTAGAGAGTTCTAATAAATCTGATAAGTTAACATTGTGGGATGATAACATAGAGGCTTTGTGGAATGAATTACAAAATGCTGAGGATATCAAATGGTGCACTAGAGATCTTAATATATATGAACGTTATAATACATCAAAAGAGTATCTAATTTTTCATTACCATCATTAAATGACACTCTCGTTTTTGTTTTTATGCCTATTATTTTAACATTTCTTGTGTTTTTGATTATATTTAATGTAATAGATAAATTATTGTAAAAAATTATGCATATTGTTTTAAGTAATATTTGTAATGCTTCAACTTTAATATCACTGAAACTATATTATTATGTTATATTTTCCATTAATTTATGTTTTATATATAGTTTACTAAAATTAAAAGATCTGTCCANNATATCTCTTAGTACATAGTAGTGAATATTTTCCTATAGATTTTGAAGGCAAAAGAATTAATATAGTTTATGTATCAAAATAAAATTCTTAAGTAAAGTGTAATTTAAAACAAAATGTTTAATATACAATATTACATTCATAATATTCATTTCAAATATTATTACACCATAAGAATTATAAAAAAAAAGGAAAAAATATATTGAATAAAAAAAGTCAAATTGATAAAACGAAAAAAGGTGAACAAATAAAAGATGTGAAATAGTTTTTATCTATACATTTAGTAATAGAACATGTATTTAGTTAGATCTCGCATGTTAATATTAGAATGGTTAGGACATATAATATGTTTAGAATTATAATATATTTTAAGAATTATATAAGGAACTAGAATAACATAAAATTATTATAATGTGTATTTAATAGTTCGAAATTCACATTTTCATAATATTATGAAATAAAATAGAATGGTTAAAGCAGAAAAAAATTACAAAACGTTTAATAAATCTATTACAGTAATGTGTGATTTTTTATATGTATTAAACTATTATTTTATTAATAATGTAATTTTTTATGTTTTAAAGTGCATATTTCTTGCAACAGTATTATATTAAGTCATGACAAGAACTAAACATATTCATTTATTTTTATTCATTATTTAAGTTCTTATCAAGATAAATTTTAATATTAATAGATTTTTTAGTCATTTTATCTTATTATTATGTCAAATTAACACTTGTTTTTGTGTCATTATGTCATGAGGATTATTTAGCCTTTATATGATGTTATTAGATGTAGTTTTATTACAACATTATGTGTTTTTTTTAAACAAAAACATCTACTGACATATATATTTATTCCTAAAATTAGTTAGAACTATATAATACATTATATCTCCCATTCCTTGTATTATTACTAGATATTTCAAATACTTGTAACATATTGTATTTTCTATATATATTATCTCTAAAATTTCTTTTTATTGGTGTTCTATTTCTCAAGAATGATCCAAAATTGATGAACTAATTCATAATAAAAAAATTTTATACAATAAATATATTTGCTTTTTATATATACTTTATTAAATTTAAAAAGATTATTTTTTTTATAGTATTAATATGTATAAATTATATCATAAATAACCTTATGCAAATTAAATATAAAAAGGGCTATTACCAATGTTACAGCAATTGTAATGAAAATACGAATGGTTATGTTAGATTTCTCAAATAAAAGTAATATATTTGGTGCCATGTTTTCACATTTTTCATTTTGCATTTGTGATTTATATCTATCTATTAAATTTTTTAACGCATTACAAAAATCTTTGTGGTTGTTGGATTTACGTACATTATCGTATTTAATATATATATCAGAGCATTCCTTTGCACACTTGTATTTATTTCCTTCACTTTATTTTTTATCCTCTTCCATATTTTTAATTTTTTTATTCATGTCATATATATATATGATTTTATCCAATACATGCTCGGTTATTTTTGCCTTATAGTATTCGCATATATGATTTTCTAATAATTTAAATGCGTCAATAAATCCACCATAAATTTTTATAATATCTTTTTTATTCCTTTGATGAAGGACATCATATATCCAATAATACAAATATGTACAAACTATATCATTATTTTTGTGATCATTCAAATAATTTAAAACATTGCAGCATGCATTAGAAAAGTTAGTATCAGGAATATTTCAATGTTCCGCATTAAATCTTCCACAATAAGACGTCTAGAATTCACAATTATTTCCATCTCCTAATTTTTTCCAATCAGATAATTTGTAATCTTCCTCTTCATATAAGTTGATATGTCTATATTATGAAAAAAAAAAAAATGATAATTCAAAATCATCTTGAATAGTATATGCAAAAATGATATATGAAAATAAATTAAGAAAGTAAAATTGTAACTTAAAAGAGTAATAATTATAAAATAAAGAAATACAAAAGTACAATATTTTTATGTTCCATAGTAAACATTTTATATGATGATTTATATTTTGAAAGAGACAAATAATTTTCTTTGTAAATAAATATATAAATAAAAGAAATAGATAGTTCTAGAATATATAATAAGTATATTTTTTCTATAAATGAGTAACTATATTTGATGAATATCTGTTTTTAATGTTATAAAATTTCGTATATTTTTTTGTGATATGCTGCATTACAAATTATATGTGTCACTTTATTTTTTTAGTTCATATATTTCATATGTATACATTTACATATTCTTTGTGAATAATCCATACAAAATTAGATTTTAAATGATGTATATAATAGTACTACATATTTTTGATATTTTATAATATTATAACACATATATTTATAATATATAAGTTATTTTGTTTATAAATATTATTTCTTAATTAGTTTGCAGAAGACATATATTCACATAAGCAAGCAAGTTTCATTTTATAGAAACTTTTTTAATATATATAAAATATAAATTACATTACTTATAATTTTTAGTGCTCTTCGTAAATTGTAAAATAGAAAATATAAATAAATATAATGAAGATCTTTTTAATATTTTATCACATTTTATGTTAAATGTCATGCACATAAATAAATTTACTAATTATGCATGGTTCTATATACTTACAAGACTAATATATGACATTAATTAATTTACATTAAAAATTATTTCGATAAAGTAATATTATAACAAATAGTAATTAACATAATTCAGGTTTATTTCATTATTACGTTATATATTTTACAAATATGCAATGTTATTATATTAAAATGGGAATGTTATTACACTTAATAATATGCTTTAATTCATAATATAATGAGAACGCTTAATTAAAAGTAACTATGTGTATTGTAGAAATAATAAAATATTATGATTATAGTTTAATCGTAATTTATTATTAAAAGGATAGATTTATATTTTTATATATTTTTAAATGAAATGGACCAATAAAAGAATGTTATTAATATATACGTATTCACATTTTTCATGTTTTTATTATTCATTAAAAAATTTATTTTTCATTATATATATTTATAATTTTATTATTAAATCACAATTCTCAATTTATTAATTATTGTAATTTATTTTATATTAATGTCGCTATTTAAATATAATTTTTTTTCATATAAATATACTTTCATATTTATATTTAGGAAATATATTAAATTATTATAATAATTATTTCAATATTTACAGAATTAATATTTTATATCTTTAATATCGTAATGTGATTTTTTTAATATATATAAATTCAAAATTATGAATGCAATATATATATGTATTTATATACAACATAAGCACAAAATAAAATTTCATTTTTACATTTTTCTAATAAATCTACTAACAAAAATATATAAACATATTTTAATTGAATTATTCATCATGTGGTTGTTTGTGGTATTAATGAATAATTAATGTTATAATTTCTTTTATTTATTCAAAATCATTCAATAATAAGATCTAAATGCATGAAGAATATTTATCACATATAGTATGTGGAAAATATTTAGATAATTACAATTATAACAATCATAATAATATTGTTAATGCATTTGGTATAATAAATGTATAAATAATAAATCATTATATGTAATATTAAGGAAATTTATTTTAATAATGTATTACATACAACGAATGAATGAAATAATATTCTTGTCAGCCTTATGTATAAATTTATATTTCTATTGTAATGGGTTTATAATTCATTTAGTTATAAGTACAACTGTAAGAATGATATAAGTTTATATATAAAATAATATTAAAAATAATTTGTTGTCGTAATTAGTCCTGTAATTCCATTTACTAATATAACAGTAGATGCAATATTAATGTATTATTAATGATAATGTACTTATAAAATTATGAGAAGATCAATTATATTGTTAGTAATAATTTTACGAATATTTACTAAATGTAGAATAAAATTTAAATATTTTCTTATGGAAACCATTTTTTAATTTATAACATCAGTTTATAAATTATTAAACTAATAACACACATATTTGAGTAATCTTACTGGTTTTATAATAATAAAAATATACAGATGTTATAAGGCATTTGATTTTATTTGTTCTATTAATCAGTAGGAGTATCTGATTGCTATCCTTGAATGTATTAAATTTTGTAAAATTAATATAAAAATAATGATACTTATATAAATAAGTATATATATGGAATAATGCTGAATATCTAGAAGTAGTATTACACAATTCAATAAAATATAGTCCTTTGAGAAACTTTAGAATATGACTTAATTTTATTTTGATGGTTTTAGCAAGTTCAGCTATCAAAAAATATAATAGATTACGCGAAATTTCATTAATTCTGAAACAGTAGTCGTAATAAAATTGGTTTAATGTTGTTTTATGTTTCTATAAAATCAATTCCATATTGAAGAAATATCATTTAAATTTCTAATAAATTATATATAATCTTCTGTGGAAATTGTTGATATATCTATATTATTTATGTTTTTTCTAACTCTAATTACATTTTACATAATTCATATTAAATAGAAGTAAATAACTATTCTGTTTATAATATATTTACCCTTTAATATATTTTATGCATTTCAACCTTTATAATTAAATTTCACATTTTCATAACATATTCACTTTATTATTTCATAATTTTCATGTTTCTTTAAAATATGCTTTAATTAGAAGTTATTGCATTATGAATGTATCCCAATAGCAGATTTATTTGTGTATTTCTTTAATTTTATTATTAATAGTTTGAAAAGAATTATAATTATTTTTTAATGGTTTATCTTTGCAGAAATTGTTTCTATACTCTGTTTATATAGAGATATAATTCTTCATTCATACTCAATTCACAATTGGATATTTACTGGTGTTTTATTTTTTACAAATATTGTAGTCATTTGAAATTGCTTAATTGTGTAATATAAATATATATTTTTTTGACAATATAAGATATTTTTATTTAGTTTAAGGTAAATCGGACAAAGAATGCATTTCAAATATGCTTTAAAAATTTTTCAATATATGATAGTTTTATATTTAAAATAAAACTCTAAGAAGGAAAAAGGTTAATCAGAATTCATACTGAATCGAAATATACGTACATTTACTTATAAAGAAGTACTTTAGTTTAAAAAATTTTAAAAAAATTTCACGACACAAGTAAATGAACGAAGCAGATCAATAAAATATACACTTTTGCATTTTTTTATTCGTATTACTATGCTGTAATTAAAACTACAGAACAAATTGTTTATATTTATAAATTTTAAAAACATAGTCTTAATGTTTTACCATAATTTAAAACAAAAAAATAATTAAATAAAAATTCAGAACACAAAAGTATTGGTTAACAAGTACTTAATGTTTAAAAAAAACTGTTTTATGTATTTTTTTAAAAACATATATTCATAATTTTTTTTAATATTCAAAATAGCTATATGCAAATTTGATTTTTTTTTCTCTTGTAAGTGAAGGTCCATATAGTATCCTCATCAACTTTTCATTCATTTTCGTTCGTTTTTTTATCTTTCGCTTTTTAAAGAGCACTCCTAAAGGGTTGTACTAAAAAGTATAAAAATATTATAAAATGGAAATTTCATTGATATAAATAATTAAAAATATGTGCATAATTCTTTTATTGCATCACATTTTTGTTTACCTTTTTATGTATTATCAGTAACAAAAAAATTAACAAGGGCACTAAAGCCACTGTGATATATATTTTATATGATATCCAGTTCTCACTTTTACTGGATTCACCTTGTACAGTACCATTACCAGTGACATTTGTAATCTCTATAGGTGCAGCTACAATTAAACCTTTTTCATTTTCTACTGCATGATTTCCAAAATATCCCCCAATGCAATGAGTGTCTGAAATTTTATTAAATATTTTAGAATGTGTGTTATAATTTATTACAATAGTGAGTGAAAGTTATTATTAAGATATACACGATCATGTGTAATTCCAGGTGATATATCATTTTGAATAATTTTCTATTCATTAGCTCCATTGCCATAGTTACCTTGATCATTAGTACCTTCTACATTATCACTTATAGTCATAATCTTATCCGGATGAGTACCTTCACTACCAGAAATGCTTAGACCTGCAGATACATCATTAACATTTTCAAATTAAGAACTATTTTTAACAGGAGATAAGTTATTATTAACTGCACGATTAGAAGATGCGCTATTCATACTTGTGAACACTTTCTCTACATAAATACTTTGGAGATGATTGTTAACACTTTTATGAGAATATATAATACTGAGTAGTGCAAAAACAAATGTTTTGTAAAAAAATTGTACAGCATTAGAGATTTCTTTAACAGTCTTATAACATTTTTTTCCACTGATTTTCTTAGCATTACCTTGAGGAGCTTGTGCATTACTTGGAATGATATCCTTATCTAAATCACCTTCTTCTTGTGTACCATCTGAATCAATGTCCTGACCAGAGATTATTTGTACATGCTCCGCATCTCCATAGGTGTTTATTACTTCAGTTAACGATTCATCTGAAACAGAAAAAGATGCTGGTGGAATTTGTGTTTTTATAGGTGTAGTAGAACCTTTATTAATTATTGATGAAAATGTTTCAAACTTATGCTTATCTAAATTAGGTGTATTCAATGTTCCCTGTTGTTTATTACCTGTATCTTCATATTCTGCTCTTAATTCACTCGAGGATATATGTTTTTCATCGCCTTCTGGGGATCCATACCTTTCTGGAGCTTTTAGTTTGGAGGAAACTTTCTCTTCATTACAACATGTCATATTGCCACTCTTTTCACATTTACCATCACATCTTTTGCAGTAATTCCTTAACTGTTGTTCTACATCTGATTCAGCAAAGGGAGAGGTTTCTTGAAGACACGAACGTTTTAATTTGTATATATTTTCATATATTTTTTCGCATTCTTTACATAGCTCTTTGCAGTCCTTTTTATCAAAATTACTATATTCATCTATAATTTGTACTAAATATTTTACATATTCATCGTAGCAAACCTCAGACCTAGGACGATGTTTATCACCAAAGAAAACAACAGCTACATGCCCCGTTTTCGCCATCTAATTTTTATTATAGTTTTAACTCACTTATACTTTGTTTAAAAAAATAATACTAGAAAATAAATCATACATATGAATAGTTATATTTGTGTACTGGAATTTAATATTTTTGTATCATTACGTTTTATTAATAAAATTATGGAAGTACAAATATTTATATTGACAAATGATATAATATAATTTCTATAAGATATCATTAGGATACTTTGAAATCAAATACATGAACAATTTGAAGTAATAATATTTGGATACATAATTATTTATACGCATAACAGGAAAACAGTTGAATTCGTAAATATATGTTTAATGAATATGTATTATTGTTACACATTAAATCCATATAGTATATAAGGAGGTATTAGAAAAATGGAATTATGGATATTATAATGGTAATAAAATAACATAGGAATTTAAAGTTTATAAACATTGAACACAAAAAAAAATTAATGCATTAATTGTAAAAGTTTTCATTTATGTGGCACAAAAATTAAATAAGACCTGTTCTAGATATTTATTTACATATCCTTGTTTTTTTATATTAATAATAAGACCCATTATATATTTAACATTTTCTATATGTGTTCATATAAATACATCTCTTGTTTATAGTTTAAATTATTTTTTATAAACAATGGTACTATTAAAAGAATGTGTTGTTATAATTTCGTTTTAAATAAAACATTCGATACTTACACATTTGTTTCATTATTATTATGTTGATATATTTTGAATCCTATAATGCCGTATATAAAGACAAGTAATATATAATGAATAAATTATAAGAAGTTTTATATTATTATCGCAAAAACTATTTATAATTAAAATTCTAATATATAATAAATATAATGAATTAGAAACGGTGTATTCAAAATACATAGATCTACAATATTCCTTAGTGTATATTCTTTATTTAATTTTCTATAAATATCATACCAGTTACATATGTCTTCCCTTCACATATCTACATATTTATATTTTGAGAATCATTAATTTTATTTAGGATATAATTAAAATGTTATAATGTTGATGAATTAAAACAAGTATTAATATAATTAAAATTAATAAATAAATTTATAAATACGCTATAAAATTTTTTTTAAATTACTAACATATCTATGGAGAATTTTTTTATATATTCAACAAATAAAAAATATATAATAAATATTATACATTAATCTCCTAGAGAACGATAATATTATATGTGCCACATATAATGATGATAGACAAAATCAGTTCGTCCTATTCTATTCTAATAATATTGTTGTAATGTTTGCATTCAATAAGTAAAAAATAAATGTTTATTAATTGTTCTTGTTCTAAATAGAAACATTGTTATATTTTCTTAAACTAACAATTTATTAATTTTTTTGTTGGATATAAATTTTTTACATTTAGTTGATATATAATAAATATAGGCTATATATGAAATATTTAAGAAAAATATTTTTAAAAATATATATTTAAAATTAAGTATAATTTAATTAGGTAGTTCATTAAAAGTGCATATTATAGTTTTTTTATATTGTCATTTGTATGTCGTATAGAATCCTTTTAATTTAAGGTTATTACAATGGTTTTCCTACTAATAAATAATAATAAAGTTAAATTATAAAATCGTGATATGATTGTCTTATAGAACATTTTGTATAGTTTAAAAATATCTTAACCTGGACCATTTGTTATTGGGATGAGGTAAAATGGCTGTTATTTAAATCCAATGACTTTACTATTTTCTTCTTTATTATACTGTTAATAAGATTAATTCCTTTTCCTTAGGTTTCTATAACTTGTATAACAAAATCTCTATATATAATAAATTTCTCAAAAGGAATATAATATTTTAATTTTCATGTGTTATGTGTGTAGAGGAATAATAATAACTTCTTCATTATTTAGTCTTAGTTTTCATTAAATATAATACAGTATATTATTAATAATTCATTATTTTAGCTTTTCACATGTATTCATTATATATTTAGAGATGTGAATATATTCCTTTTATATTTATATCACTGCTATTAGTTAAATTTAACCAAGTGTATTTATTACCCTAATGGAGAAACAAATACTTCAATTTTTTAGGTACCCTTTTAGATTTGTTCTATGTTTTGAGTGTTTTACATGTGCTTCTATTAATTTTAAAAGTTTATGGTCTTTTTAGATATTATATTTTACTTGCTTCTAAAATTGTTTTAATTTAAGAGAATCTGATCACTTTTAATATCGTTTATAAGTATTTCAAATAAGAAATTTTATTTATAAGTTTATTTATCGCTTTATATGTCGAGGTACAATGTTTTTTTCATACTCTTCTTAATATAATTAATGGTTTACTAAACATTAAAGAAAATATCTTGTAATTCACAATACAAAAAATAATTTTATTGTGTTGAGCTATTCCAAATATATTAACAGTTATTATTTAATTTTCGGGATACTTTTGGAAAAAACCTTTTTTTTCCTTATAAAATTTGATTGTTTTAAATCATTTTAATGTATTATGTGCGCATTATATTGAAGGAATGCCAATATTTTGTAAAATGTTGATTTAGTTACTTCACATTAATTATAATGATTTCATTTTTGTTTTTTCATTATTATTTTGGTTATTCGCACTATAAGCTCATTAGTGTTAAAAGGTAAAAAATTATCAAACTAAAGCGGAGTAGATTAATATGCAAGAATAAATAAACGCAAAAACATCCAAATGTTAAGGGATATTTGAATAACAGAATGTGCAAACAAATGCAAAAACATTTTTTTGCTTCATATTAAAGATAAATTTGATTTACACTATAAATATAATGGAGAAAAATAGAATAAAATATCACTTCAAATTTTATTTCTGTTCACTTGGGCGAGGTCAAAAAAAGAGGAAACAATTTTTTTATATGTAATAATAATTACAGTTATTATTTTTTTAAAGAAAGTTATTAATTGTACGCTCAATTTGTATTACATAATGCTAAAATGTTTTTAAAATGCTCTAGCATAATTATTTTATATTGTTTTTTATTAAAACAATAAAATGCGCGTTCTTATTACACTCTCAGTTTAATAAAGGAAATATAATAAATACATTGTTTATTATTTTTTAAAAAATAATATATTTATAGTTCTATGGTTATTTGAAAAAGAAATAAATTAAATATTTAGAAAAACATGCAAGATGTGTTTTATTTTTCAATAAAATTAAGTTCCTTTTAAGCGAATATATAAAAGATTTTATATCACAGTAACCTTCAAAGAACAATTCTTTTTAGTGTAAAATTGCTTTTTAATTTTTTTGTAATTATAAATTAAATAAAATACCATTTTTTTTCAAATTATTTATCGAAAAAAATTATTTTATATGTATGCAGAAAAATACTAATATTTAAGAGTTTATTTATCATATGTCAAAATATGGGTCCTGGAACGAAACACTTTTTTCTAGTACACGAATTTTATGAGCACAGAGATTTTACTATTAATTATGAAATTCAAAATATTGAATAACACATCCATAGATTTTATAACAGTTTGTGACAAAATTTTGGCCATTCATACGGGAAACGAAAATAAAATAACATATATAAAGTTTATTATTTTATGTTGTGTTTGTATGTCTTAGTGACACCAAAATTTTAACGCCTCTGTTTTGATAAATGTATAATTAAATAATTGACATTAATAACGTTTGAAATGGAATAATAGAATAATAATGAGATATTCTTTTTTAGGGGAAAAATGAAAATATAAATTATATACTGAATGTATACTTATTATTATAAGAAGCCTTTTTAATAGACGATATTTTAAAAGATACAAATATTCATTAAAGACATGTATAAGTTACATATTGTACAGAGGGAAAATGGCAATGGTTTGATATATTGTATATTATGTACAGCTTTATATGACACTCTGTTGTAATTATATATATGCAGAAGAATAATTTACCCAATAAATTCATGAATAATTAAAAAATTTCATTTTATATGGTGTAATAAAACAATAGAAAAGCTTGATTTTAGTTAAATAATATTTTTCCTTATAATTCATATCTTTCTTTTTATAAAAAATTTAAAGTGATGAATATCTTATGAGTATATTATATATTATTACATACAATTAACAAATAAGCACCAATATACGAACATCATTATTTCATATAGTTAGCATATATAAAAATGAGGTGGTAACAATAAATAGTATAGGTAGGATATGTTCATGGTTTTAATGTGTAGATAGACAAGTATATCAATATTTTTTGTAATTTGAAAAATAGTAAGGGACTCTATTTCATAAGGAAGAATAAATTTATTTAGTACAATTTATATTTCGTAAACAATTAACCTTTTGAAAAAATTTCAAGTTTACTATCCTTTAAAAAATATGAAATGTTTGGTAAATTGCATATCATAAATTATAATTTCATTCATAGAATAATTTAGAAAATATTGTCAAAGAGGATAAGAGAATTTGTAAAAATGATTGTAAATACTTTAGTAAAATTGTCAGTTAAACATAGAAATTAACGCAACAAATGAATGTTAATCGTTACGAACAAGTTACAAGATAAATTAAGGAAAAAGTATTATAAAAGGAAAGAACTGAAAAACGAATATGCTAGGTATAAAGCTGTTAAATGAGCATTACTATTATTTGAAAATTATTCTAATGTAGGAATGTGTTGATGTTATATGCCAGAAACCCCTAATCAAATGGAAAGAACAGAAAAATTTACATGATAATATTGGATAATATAAATATACGAAAAGAAATAGTTTTGATAAAAAGTATTGGAAAATGTATTTAAAATTTTATACACATATTAAATTTATTTACATGAAGAATTATGGTGTTTCCGGAACTAGTTGCATATATGAAAATGTTAAATAAAATTAGGAACTTTATTTTTAATTCTAAAGAAAATTTTGACCCAAGTGTTTTTTTAAACATTTTAAATCTATGTAAGGAGTTAAGTTGAGATTAATGTGAAGCAATTCTGGGTGAAGGAATACAGAAACATGGAGCACATGGAGTATCAAATCAAAATGTTTGTATCATAGAGTCATAATAACAAACCTAGCGTGATTGAACTGCCCCATATTATATATTAAGTGAATCAATAAGTAATAATTCGAATATTATAGCAACACGTCGTAATATATTAATCCAGTATCATTCATATCGTTTTGTCGTAGTTGCGTCAACTTTAGGTACAATTAAATTTTTGTATCTTTTCTACATGGTAAATACAAATTATAGTTAAATATGTAATAATTTATCTTAATATTAATAATTCAGTTGTGTTATGTTATTATATCCAAAATAATTATATTGTGTTTCTTTTATACACTAGTGTACTTCATTTGTATCAACATTATGCATTCTGGAAATAAAAGGAGAAAAATAAAAAAAAAGTGTAAATGAGATATTAAATAATAAGCTAGGATCATTTGACTCAGAATCTGTATAAGAAGATTAGCACATAGGACAATTATATTTCGCAGATCTCTTAACATGAAGCTATTTTATATAGTTAAAGTAGAGATACAAAATAATTTATGAGGTTTAAATGAACATGAATACTCCTAAAGTTGCATGAAGGACACATAAAATAATGGAAAAAACATAGGAATAAAAAGATTAATGAAATATAGACATTATAATTATAATATATTTATTACATGGCGTAAAAGCAAAAGAATATTTGTATGATAATAGATTCATTAATACGTAGTATACATTAATAATTAATACTTCAAAAATTTAGAATCAATAATAAAATTTTGCCATAAAAAAAGATAATATATAAGAGAATGATATATAAGACTCTGAACAAAACAGTATATTAAAATAATGAACTACTTTTATGCACTACGAACCATGAAGAATTTTATTTCATGTTGGATAAAAAAAAATAGATAAAACAACAATAATTGTAGGTAACTAAAAAAATGACCTTTTACATATTAAATAACTCCAAATTAAAAATAGATACATATATATTTATGTGTTCCTATTAGATAAATTTATGGCTCTGTTTTAAATCTCTACAAAATGTTTGAATAATTTTAAGTAATAAAAATACCTTGGGGATAGTACATTTTACAAATATCTGAAATGCTTTATAAATAATGAAATGTACATATTAACGCATATAAGCTACATATAAAGAAATAAAATCAAATTTATAATAAAAGATTTTTAAAAGAATTTTTGATAATTTTTCTTATTATTCTTATGAGATTTTTCGTTCGAAATTTAAAGAATCTTTTATATTTTAATTGTGATCATTACATAATTTATGG
>NW_021628975.1:0-7766 GCF_002157705.1 Plasmodium gonderi
GGAATAATATGAAAGAATAGATAGATATTTCAAAATATAGAATATAAAATTATGGGTAATATGATCTCATAGAAAAGTAGCTGTAAAATCATTATTATCATGAATATATTATTTTATTGTGTACGCTCAAAGTATTATTATATATTTATAAGAACTTATAGAAATAAAAACAATTATTAATTAACAAAAAAAATACTACACGAATGTTGTATATAACAAATATTATAAGGAATAAATTATACATATATATATAAACAATTGTACGTACAGAATTATAATAAAAATAAATTTATGGTTCAATAAATCAAATAATAATGTATTTTCAAATAATAAATAATGATGTATGTATACAAGAACAAAATTTTATATGATATTAAGGCATATATATGTAATAAAAATAATATAATATATGTTATCATTTACATACAATGTCAATATTTTATTTAATGCAACTAAATGAAAACTATAATATTAATACAGTTCAATTAAACATTATAATATAATTCACAATTAATTAAATTAGAATACTCAAAAAAAGAATATATAAAGAGAAACTATAAAATAGAAACAATAAAAATGTCACGTATTTCTACAAGTTAAACTAAAACACTAAAGCATAAATATAATCTATGATACCTAACCCCCTAAACCTAAACCCTAATCCTATAACAATTTAATATTTAATTATTATTATAACATATATATTCTTATATAATTTTATATTTCTCTCCAAATACAATGTTTCCAAATTTTAATATAATATAATAAAATACATAATCTGTATGAATTAAGAATGATTAAATTTTTTTTATTATTCTAAAGAATTATAGAGTATATTATACTTATGAGTTAATTTTGTGTTCTCTGTTTCAAATAAATTACTTAATTTGCTTACTCCATCTTGATTTCTCCACAAAATCTGTAACCTCAATACAAATGGTTGTAAGTAGATACTATATTTTGTATACTGAAAAAAAAGAAATTAACATATATTTTTATCAATATTTCATTTATTTGAATTATAAATTTCCTAATAATATGTATAATAGATTGTAACATATTATAAGTTCCATAAAATTAATTTATTATTAACCTTATATAATATAAATGTAGTTATTGATATAAGAATAATTACAAGGAATGAAGCTAAAAAGGCCTTGCGTGCATATCCCCCATAATGTGAATGTAGGATTTTAGGAACGCTTTCGCATCCAGTCCTTGTCTTCATTTCTGAGTTATATTTATCTTTAAAATTTTCCAAAACATCCTTAAAACTGTTGTTATTGCCATTTTGACTTATTAACAAAAGATCTCTATAAATTTCATAGCATTCAATACCATAGTTACAATCATTATCATAAGTTAAAAATAAACATTGATCATATAAATGTATTAATTTTTCCATAATGTAATATGTACTATCACTAATATCAACAACATGGTCCTTGCATATGTCGAATAGAACCATATGATCATTTTTTGCCTTATTTTTCATTATTTCATAACAGTTTTTTTCTCCCCCACAAGTTGCTCCTTTTCTTTTTAGGAAATCTTTTAGCTTGTAGCTGAAATATATACATGATGCTTTTTGATTATTACGTGTATTGGTTTTTATGTGGTCTAAATAGAGGCTAAGATTTTGGCAATCAACAATAAATGTCCCTTGTGAATTTACTATTTTTTTATCTATTTCTGTGCAAGAATCATAATAGGATTTTTTTTTTTCTTGAAGCTTCTCAAAAGGTTTATCCAAATCTTCCTCATTAATACCCTGTGTAGCACTATAATAATCATTCATACATGTGGGAAATATATCCTTAAAATCAAACTATAAAATAAGGTTATTATGTAAGAAAAAAATCAAATCAATAAGATAATGTTAAAATTATGTGTATCATGTTTATATATCATCGTATTTTAAAGGTAGTAGATATAAACAATAGATATAATGACAAAAAAAAACGTACATCCTTGTCTACAGATATAGTATTACCCATATTATTAAATGATAGTTAATATAATGCAAAAATTTTTATTTTTTAATAATTTATAAACAATTATCTGATAAACGTATCCCAAAGAAAGCTATATAGAAATAATATAATTTAATTATTGTAATTCTTAAATTTTCACAATTTCTTGTAAAAACAGTTCATATTAAGAATTTACATATATTAAAGTATGGAACTGTTATGAAATGGATAATGTAATTTTACATATAAATAATATGAAAAAAATTTCTAAATGTTTTATATAACAATATTAAAGCATAATCATTACTTATGAATTAATGTTATATATATATAATATATACAAAATATTAGTTATCCGCCATAATTATTTATTTAAAATATGTTCGTTTATATATATTTCAACAATTTCTCCTAATTTTTTTAATATACATTTTTTATATGCTTTTAATTGTTGGAATTAATACATATATTTATAAAATACAAATTATTATTATTATAATAATTATATACTTTGATATGAGTAGGTATTTGGTATTCTGTAATATTATATTAAGACATGTTATTTAATATGAAAAAAAATGATTATTCATTCCACAAGACATAAAGAAATTAAAACTTCCATGTTGTTCTTTATAATATAAGTTATGCATTCAACATTTCAAGGATTATCTGTAATTACACATTTAAAATATTTAAAAATATACTTTTAATTTTATATATATTGTTTCAGAAGATTCTAAAATATATGTAACTCTTATAATGTCATAGATATATATATAAAAAATTAAAACGTATTATGATATTGTATTACATGAGAATGTACATTCTTATAAGTTTTGTGGAAGAAAATTCCATCAAATATCTATGTAAAAATTTTGAATAAATTAATGCATTATTATAGTGCAAATTAATTAATTACTGCAAAATAATTTTTTTAATTAAATTATAGAATTATATCACAATAATAAATAAATAAACTATCTTTTCTTTCAATGAAAATATTAATAAAATTTATATTGAACACAAAAATACATAGAGGAAAAAAAATGTTTTCTCTATTATATAATTTCTTCAAGTACACATACGACATTCTGAAATGGTGTCTTACAATAACTATATATTTATATGAAGCCTTATATATTAATAGCATTGATTAAAAAGTGCTAAATGATTCGTTAAAAAGAATGTGGAGTTTAAAAGGGCATATAATTATTTTGACATTATTTTTGATTAGTTGTATTTACATATAAAGATTATGATGTATTGTTTGTAATTAACAACTATTATATAAATAAAAATAAATGTAAGGGTTATTCAAATATGTATATCTAAGTATATTTAGTTTAATATATATATAATAACAATATACGAAATCATATTTGATTATAAAAAAATATATGTAAATAAAAAGGCTTTAAAGAATATTACGATAATATATATAAGACAATAATAATTATTAAATAAGGAATTAAATATTAATAGCTTCAAATATTATATTGAAATATGAAAGAATCATTTACATAATTCATTAAATTGATAATAATTTTAATATAAAATAACTTATAATGAAATCGTTACAGAAATATAAATCCAAAAAAAATTATAATTAAATTATAAAACAACATATCTATAGATAAAATGAAATGTTTAAACATATAACTCTTAAACTCCAAGCCTCAAACCTAATGTATGAAATTTAAAAAATAAATGATTAACTATAAACCATATATGTAAAGCCTGAACATTGATAAATGATAATATAATGTGTTCATATTTAATAATGTGATAATTTGTTACTTCATTATGAGATCATCTATATCTAATAATCATAATTATAATAAAATTTTGAAAATTCTACTATATTCTTCACTATTATTATAAATATGGTGAGAAATGACTTAAATATTGCATGAACTCTTAAAACTAAATTTATTTATAAAATAAATATTATAAGACATATAACATGAAAATATCACTTAAAAAAATTTAATTATTTTTTATCATTAAGATATATGTATCATAAAAAAATCAGGAATTGTTAATGTATCTTATTAAAATTACTCTTTATTTTTATATTAAATATTAAAAAAATATTTATTATAATGTATTACATTCTCATTGATGAACTTAATATTATAATGTATAATAATATATTATTGTTTAACGCACTTAATTTTTATATGCATATATAACACAAATTCAATTTTATAACGATAAATTCAAGTGAAATGTTAAATAAATAATATAATAAAATATGTATTATCACGAATAACAAAATAAAAAAATACTTTCTTCAAATAGATATCTTAGCTATTTTATTATTTCTAAGATACAACAGGTTGCTGTTCCCTTTAAAAGAGTGTATTCTTTTATAATATTAAAGAATATAATTTTAATTGAAATAATAAAAAATGGAAAAAAATATATTAATAAGAAAAAAAATTCCATGTATAAAATATTGTGTAATTTATATCTTATGCTATAATTATTTTACTCAAAATATATGGTATTTCCAATTTTGGCAAAGAATATATTATAAAAATGATCATTGAATGACCATAATATACAATTCGTAATGATAATTTATGTATTATATTTGTGCATAGATATAGGCTTATCGTAGGTCATCAGGTATATTCCTCGTTTATTCAATGATTCAATATTTAATATATATATGTGTTGTATAAAATGAAAATAGATTTATAATTATAAAGTTCAGTATTTCATAAATCAAGCTTAAAAAGTATATATATATTTATTATATGCTCTATGTTAATGTTATATTAAAATCATATAAATTGCTCAAAATTTTTAATAAGCATGGTTTAGGTTTCAGGTTTCTTGTTTTAGTTTTAGGGTTTTGGTGTTTAGTTTTTAGGTTAAGTGTTCTGGAATAATTTGATTGTTTGATAAATTTTTATATATTTAGCTATATGATTATTGCAATTATATCACTTTTAATTTTTCGCAGTGATAAATTAAAATTTAAATAATATACACATCATTTTTTATTTTCAGATATTTATTGCGTTATAATTTCATTCATATGGAAGTTAGTATGCATTATATTAGTGTTTTGATAATATGTAAAATGGGTTGAAAAAGAATAAAACTTATAGGAAATATTATATCCAATTTAGTAAATGTGACAATTTATAATTAAATTTAATGAAACAAAAGAAAAAATAGAAATTTTTTTATGTTAAAATGTATACTTGTTGGAATAAATTTTCTTTCTCTCTTTTTCATATTTTTTGATAGTATAATTTCAGAATTCTTATTAATTTATATTGAATATACTTATTTTATGAATTAAGATGGATTGTAATTAATAACTATATAATGAAGTATTCTTTTTTAGTTAGTTAGTAATATATTTTTTTGTTATTATATTATATATTGAAGAAATATATATATAGATTTTTAGATACATTCACTTGTGTGTATTAACCATAAAAATCATGTGTTTGTCGATTAATAATAAATTTACTAAACTGAAAAATGTATGACATATATACTTATTATAGAGATGTGAAGAATATATTATATATTTATTTCGCTGATTATTTAAGATGTATTAAATCATGAGAGTTTTTAATATTATATATATTTTTAAAAAATATTATAAGAGCAATTTCTTCAATAAATTATTTTCAAGATTTACATAAACAAATTTTAATTATTATTGAATATATTTTTACACTAACCAGCGAAACGTATACTGCCTATCGTACATAATATACATTAATAATCAAATTAATATGAATAATAAACGTCTATATCTGATATCTTTTCCTTTATATGAAAAAGCTTCATGAGTTCAAATGAACAATTGGATATATAGAAAATGTGTAAATTGCGTAAAAATAATAAAAAAAACACTCTAATTATTACATCTATGTAAAAGCATAGGAAATTGTAAAATATATGCAGAGCACATAAAAGAATAAATGGAATATGAAGAAAAGCAGAACTGATAAATAACATGAATAATCCACATATCTTGAGTAATTTTTTACGTGAAAATTACAAGAAAAGAACTTAATTTTAGAAAAAGTCTTTCTGGATAGACATTTACATGTCTATTTCAAAATTTCACAAATATGTTACTGAATGATTGTGTAAACCTAATTATGATTGAATCAAAATTAAGAATAAAGAAATTATAAAATTAAATTATATATTTTGAGATTTAAAAAATTAAATATGTGGAAAAAAATTAAGAATAACGAAATTTTAAAATTAAATTATGCACTCTGTGATTTAAAGAATTAAATGCATGGAAAAAAATTAAAATCACAATTGTTACAATCACTTTTAAATGAAGGATGATAATCACATAATATTGATAAAAGTAATAATATAGAATAAACAAATTTAAATGTATAAATATAATGAAATGAAAAATAATTCAAATTATTTCATTTTTGTTTACTCTAATAAACAATAATGAATTGGATAATGTTTATAATCTTTTTTTTTTTTTTTCGTGTTTAAGATAATAACTCCTTAAGAATGATAGCATCCACTAATTACAAAAGTATGCAATCTTCATTTAGATTAAAAGCATTAAATTAAAATTAAAAATTTGTTTTCTATATAATATGATTTTTGAACAATAATTGAAATATATGAAAGCACGCAAGTTACTAATTTATGAAAAAAATATTAAAATGTAGTCAAATTATAATTAGCCCTAACTACCCTAGATCAATAGGAGATTTCTTATAAGATCGTATAGTGGAAAAGATTTTTTCGCCTTTTTTAAAATTTTCTCCACATTAAAAAGGATGTTATGGATCATTGTAACATTTTTTTATTTAGAAAAATTTTATATTTTGAATTACTTATTTACACATAGATTAGTATGTTGTACATTAAAGAAAATTAAAATAAAAAAAATTTTCTTTTTTTGAGGTGTAAATTAATAAAACACTTAAATTATTATATTATGTGCTTTAAGTTCCTCCTTTTTGCACACAAAATTTCTTGTAGCTTATTAAAATTGAAACATAATTTTAATCGTTTTCCTATTAATCAATGTTCTAAAGGCTGTACAAATTTCTTTATTTAATACAATTTCATTATATTATTACTCCTTTACAAATGTTATTTTTCTGTATTTATACTTTCTTCTTTTTAATAATGTTGTAAAAAAGAAAAAAAAATGTTTTTTATCCACACATTTTTGTCCTACCTTATCTATGTACTTATCGTTCAACTACAATAATGGGACATCCTATTTCATATTTAAATCTACGATAATAATATTTAATGATAATTTTTGAATTTTATTTTTCTTTCTTTTTCAATGTAATATAGAACCTCCTGTTTTTTTCCATTAAATTTTTATGTAATATAATTATGTGTGTTATAAATGTGAATTAATTTATTCCTAAATTATAGTTATAGAGTGAGTATACTATAACTGAAAATTAATTTACATTAGAACTTTTCAATTATATTTACATTTAAGAAACACTTATTTTATATAATTTGGATGATATATTTTTGATTAATAATAAAAAAACATTTCCAATTCTCTTATTTTGCGTATGTTGGGAAAAAATTGATTGAGACAATATTATACAATTTACTATTTTTCTTTTAGGTGCATTCAATTATAAAAAATGTATATTAATGTTTACATAGAGATATATACATGTAAGCATAAATGAACTTTTTATTTATTTATATAGAAGCGCGTTATATTATTCATTATAGCACACAATAAATTTACTTATATATTTTTACGGCAGTGTCATATATAGATGTTAATGCAAGAATATCCAG
>NW_021628975.1:8086-26462 GCF_002157705.1 Plasmodium gonderi
ATAATTGATATAACGAAAAATAATACAAAAGTAAAAGCTATGTTATTGAAATTTAGTAATGCCCTGGATAATGTTAAAACGAAAAAAAAATATATGCATACATAATTCGTATAATTATCCAAGGATTATTTAAATAATTATATCTCGGAAAAATATTTTATGGATGGTTAAGATTATATAATTAATATATCAAAAGATCAATGAAGCAACATATCATGTTTAATAAATTATACTGGAAAAGAAATTAATAAATTAAAAACAAAGTATATTATATATTAAATGCATCTGTTATTAATAATTCATCGGATGGTAAAAGAAATTGCTAGTTGATATAGAACAAAAAAAAAAAATTATATGGTGACCAAAAGAAGTCAAATGATATTCCTTTGAAGCTTGGAAAAAATAGCGCGGGAACAAAAAACAAAAACCATTCTAAAACAAGTAAAATAAGGACGAGTGTTTTATATGCAAAAAGAATTATTTAGGAATTATCTATTTGTTATAGTATAACCTTCATTGCTCTTAAGGAGGATAGTAATAATAAGATAGGTGGTGATCCTTTAAATAAAGAACACGAAGAAAATGAATCTTTTAATAGGTACAATAAAAAATAAATCATAGATATTTCTTATGACAGAATTATAATTTTGATACCAAAATAAATATTTGTGTATATAATATAAAAAGAAAGAATAAAAATTTCATAAAATAACAATATAATACAAAAAAAATTTAAATAAAGAACAATAAATTAAAATGTAAACGAAAAAAAATTATTTCATAACTAAGATGACAAAAAATATACTAATTAAAATACGCACAAATATAATAGTAAAACTTGAGTATACAGTATATACGTTATATTTATTAAATAATAATATCACAATATAATGGGCACTATGTGAATACATATTATAATAATATATAATTAAAATAACTTTTATAAAAAACTAAAAATAAATAAAATAAAATAAAAAGTTAAGTACTAATAGATAGAATATCATAATATAGATAAAAACAAAATCTATACATAAAAATTGAAAACAAAGGTTGATAGTATCAAAAATATAGCCACAAACTAACTTATAAAAATATACTGTAAACATAATTTTCTAAACAATAAAAGCAAAAGAGAAGAAATTTTAAACATAAAAACTAAATTCGAAACTAAGAACGCTAATACAAAAATAAAAAAATATAAACACAAACCCTGAAACCTAAAGCATGAAACCTAAACACTGAACTCTATACCCTGAAACACTGAACCCTAAAAAAATTGAATAAATTAATATTTATTGCTTTTCATATATAATAGTTTTGGTGAAGTGATAGGAAATATAATAGTTGTATATCTATGCACATTATGAATGTTTATATTAGAATAGCTTTTATAATGCACTTAAATAATAATGCTAGGGGAGTTATCAATTTTGATATTTTATTGATTTCTTATAATAGAATATTTATTTTATGCGACATCATGCTTTTTTGGTATATTGATATATATTATAATATGTATTATATCTTCAATATAAATATAACAAAGTATTATAATAATTTACGCTATTTTAATATATCTATTATTATGTTAACATTCAGTATACTTAATTTTTGTTTTTTTTTATCTTTGATATGTGCAAAGTAACTAGAACTTTAGATAAAACTTATGATATGGTTATATATATGATTTTGAATTATAATTATCCACTCCAATTATTTGACCTCTTATTAAATTACAAAAACATGAATTTTTGTTTATTTTGCATTATTAGACAATGAATATGTTTTAAATGTCTTTTTCAGAGTACTTGAGCAATGAACATTTCAGAAATAATATCTTAAATAATATCTATCCTGCTTTATTAATAATATAAGCCATCACATATATCGAAAAATACATTGATGTATATACGATAAGATAAATGTAAAATAAAACATAATTATAATTGAATAATTTAATTATTTATTTTTATTATTTCATATTATTATGTAGGGGAATTAAGAGTGTGAAAAATATTTATATAAGTATGTTTACACTTTTATAAGAATATATTTATTATCCATTTATTATTGTTTGTTAAGGGAGCATATTAATAATTATTTAAGATATTTACGAAATATTTTTTATAATTATTTGTGGGATTATAGTACCCGTACACAATTTTCAATGTACGAAAGGATATATATTAAAAATAAATAATGTAGTATATAATATATAATTTTATAATAAAAGGCGTAAAATATAAATTTTATATATTTGCTCATAAAATAAGAACTACACTTGAATTATGTAATTTTGTGATATGTAAGTATGATTTACATTAGAATAAATGCTTTATTTTGTATATTACTAGTTCAAATAATTGTATTTGAAAAGAATAGATAAAATTGTTAGAACATTATTTATATATATTATATTCATTTTAATAAGAATTTTAATTGAAGCTAATATATAATAATATATTCATCCATTACATATGTCGTTATTTTTTCTTTGCTTTTACTATATATGAAGTGATTAAACGTTTTTTATATGAAATGCTAATTAATTGATTAATTGCTGAAATTTAATAACTAATCTGTAATGTTGTACTTAAAAATGTTAATATATTATTTACAAAACAAATTATAATTACAGAAATGTATAACATAAATAAGAAATCATAAATATAACAAAACTTTTGGACGTCGATTAATAGAGAATGTAATATTTTATATTAATATTATTCTATGATAGTTTTAATTTTTCACGATTGTAATTATGTATTGATTATAAATTAAATATAAATTAAAATACATAAGTAACATTATTGTATTCTATTTGTTGGTTGTAAATAATATTCATATATCTGTTATTTAAAAAATAACCAGAAATAAAACATTAAAAATTAGTATACAAATTAAATACTAATAACATTATAAGTGCACGAAAATCAAGAAAAAATATTATATAGTTTTATAATACGATATGGTAATTCTATATATATATATATATATATCATTAGTACAACCTAATGAATCAGGATTTATTTAAATTTGTTTGTATTGTCGTAAAGGCATAATGTAAGATTTAATAACATAAATAATATATTAAAAAATGCATGAAAATGAGTACATGCATAATATATCACATATTTCAAAATAGCATAATAGTAATAATATTATAATACTATTATATATGTACTTTTCTTTGTACGTATTTGTTGAAAAATATAATATTATATTTAATGCTCAAAAAATGTAACTTGTTTCATTGAATACATACATAATAAAAAATTATAACTCCAATTAAGATTCAATAGAAAAAAAGAGTTTAAAAAATTTTGTAAATAAGAAGTGAGTATATATAAAAAAATATACAATAATTAATAAAGTATAAAAAATGAAAACTAATATAAACTTTTCCTATATGTTTAAAATAAATTTTGGAATAAAAAAAATTAAAAAATATATACTTTATAGTATAATAAAATTATTTGAAATCATAACATTTATGATATGTCCTATAAAAATATAAGGAGATCAAAAAAAATATAACAATATGTTATGAATACTAAAAACAAAAAAAATCATATTTATCAAATTCATATCAAATAATAATAAAATAATAAAATTATACATCGATAAAAATAAAAAAAAACATTTCTTTATTTTAAATATATTAATATGAAAATAATATATTGTGAAAAATTAAATATAATGTATATAAAAAATGCATAATTTATAAAAATTAACACATCCCGCAAATGTACTCATAGGCAAATAGAATCCCTAAAATAACATCTATGCACCATAAACCCTTAGGGACTGTCACATATATATTTTATTCTTTTTTATCAAATATATTATATAATAATATTATCCTAATTTTTTATATATGGTAATGAAATAAATATCAAATGAAGGAAGTTTATTATTCCGGAATATTCTATTATTCCTATTAAATTATATTTTTTATTATATTACATATAAAAAAAAAGAAAATGACATATATACATGTATATATCAAAGGTAATATTCTTTATTCGCATTATATATATTTTTTTATAATATGTGTTAAATAAATTATATAATAATTATATAAAATCTTAGTGTTTAGTAATATATTTAATTTAGCAGAGAGAACTATTTTTTTATAATATATTTTCATACTTTTTTTTCATTAATATATGTAAAAAATGTATTATTTTTCACAAATTATTACTCGTATTGTTTATATTAAAATGTAATTGATGAGAATCCTAATTGATTAAAAATTTGTACGAAAATAAAAATTATAACAAAGTACATTGTATATTCATGCACTATTTTTTATAATTTCAACGTGTATATAAGTGTGCCATATATTATATTATCGTATATTTTTTTAATATTTAAATAGTATAATGTCATCTAAGGTGAGAAAAGAACATGTAATTCTTAGTTCTTATGATGCATATTACAGTGTTAATATTTTTTAAAATTTGAATTTGTATATATATATTTTAAAATAAAACTTAGTGTAATATATTTATTTAAATAGTGGTATATATATTTTTTTAGATTAATTCATTATTTAATGCTTTTTCGGAATACCAAAGTATTATGGATAAAAATAGTACGAATCAGAATCCCGATAAATGGAATAATGCTTGTTTGAAATTTGATGAAAAATTCGATACTGTTAATATAATAAAGGATCAAGACACATTATGCCCTCAGGCGCTGAAATATCTATATAATATATGCAATGATTCAATTAGTAATCCCCTAGAGGTAAACCACTTCAAATACCTTTATTATTGGATATATAAGAATCACCTAGAAGTGGCAAAAGATAGGAACTACATCAAAGAATTATACCATGAAATACTTAACGTATATAATAATGCTGGTCTGTATATTACGTATGTAGTTCCTTTTAAAGATGTCATTTTTGATGATGAATTAGAAATAATCACAGATATATGTGATATGAGCAATAAACTTAATGAAATAAAATACAGTACTTTTACATATTGTAAAAATAAAAGTAGATGCGATTGCGCAGACGAATGTGCTGCTATATACATGCATCGACATGAAGCATGTGAGACTAATTGGGATGAACATTTTTGCAATATATTAGAACGTAACAAAAATGTATACAATGAATTAAATTTATCGCAATATTGTGGTAAACTTAATTGCAAAACATTACCTTGTGAAAAATTTGAGAATATAATATTACCTTCTGCCCAAATTTATAAATCAAAAACCGCTATAATATCATCTTATCTAATATATATAATACCCGCTTTATTATTCATAATTTATAAGGTTTAATGTGATGTTTATATATATAATTATATAATAGCATTTTTAAAAAATAAAAAAAAACAAATTATAATATTAATATATTTTTAATACCTAATATCATTTATTACAATTTAGTTCCTGCCATATAATTCATACTTACACCGTGAAATAAAAAAGTTAAAGAATATGTGTCTTGGTCTCAAAAAAGAATTGAGTAAATTGGAAAACTCAGAAATATATAACAATATACGTTGGAATAGTAATTATAATGTGTTATATAGTTCCCATTAAATTGACGAAAAATTATATATTTCATTACAACTCATATAGAATAATGTAATCGAAATATTTTCCGGATTTTTCCATCAAAGATATCATGTAAAAAAAAAATAATTCATAGACAATATAAAATAATAAAAAATAATAATACTTCAAATTAATGAAATAATATTTCAGTGAATTAATATGCTACTTTTGAATTTATATCTAAGGCACGGAATTAAATTTTTTTTCTTATTTTTGTTTTTGTGAAAAGTGTTTATACATTCACACATAAATTCTTGACTTATTCTTTTTATTGTTATATGCAAAAAGAAGGAAGATTATCAATTTGATTTATATTAATTTACATGATCCTTAATTATATTTTCTGTTCTATAAGAGATTTTTGTTTTTTTATGTATTTCATTAAATATTAACAAGTCCTAAATTAACAGTGAATCAAATATATAAATATATTTTAATTTTAGTATATATACTACATTAACATTAGTTATGATAAATTATAAAAACTAATTTATGTATCATTTATATTATTTTTTATACATATATATGTATGAAATTATTGAATCATATTTACTATTTACATGTATTATTTGTTTTCACAGTATATGTAATTTCAGGAATATTTTTCAGGTTTCATGTATTATGGTTCTATGTATTGTAGTTATATTATTATAATGACTCTATAGTGATAATCAAATTTTTTTATACTTATATGTGTTGCCTGTATGATCTTTTTATGCATAACCTGAAACAATGGGCTAATATTATAATGTTGATTATATACTTTTTTCTTTATAAATTTTAATATTATTGTAACGAATAAATAATTATAAAGAAGACATATATGTTGCAGATATTTAATCAATTGTAATAGTTCATTTCTATTAAATGCAACAAAATTATGTTTTCATTTAGTTGGATATTTAAAATAAATAATATCATTATCCAGTACATATTATTATTTGTCAATTGTTATATGTTTGATGTATATTTTTTTACACTATAGTACATGTAAATATTTAATTTACAATAAAACAACAGCATTAATGTAATAATTTTAGAATACAATAAATTACTATTTTCTTTTCACCTTAAATTAATTAAAAATGATTTTCTATTAAATTTAGGTAGTTTATTTATTTTACTTTGTTATTTCAATTAGAATAAAACATAATGAAAACTACTGAGCACGTACATTGCATATAAGATAAAATATTACACATATATCTGCATAATTTTAAATATATGTCAAACCCAAATCATAAAATAAGTATTATGTTTTACATTAAATTTCAATATTGAAAACAATAATACATAATCATATTATAATGATTCATTTAAAATTATTTAACATGAATTATATCTATAACACGTGAATATGAAATATAAAAAAAGATATGTAATAAGTCGAACATATATCATCTTTATAATTATAATATATTTTAAAGAATTATTTATTCTTTATATGTTTTAAGACTTATTTAATTTAATTAATTTTACATATGAGATTCATAATTCTTTGAATTAACTATAACATATTAACCTCATAGTTATTAATGCTTGTGCTCGAAAAAAAAAAAAAATAATATACTTGAATTTTACGTATGATTGTAGGATATGAATAAATAAAAACCATATTTATTAGAATATATATTATTATTAATTTATACAATTATATTTATGATGATGAAACCTTAAAAATATTATGGTAATGTACCACTAATATGTAAAAGCTGAAATTTTTACACATATTATAGCAAATATTTATTACTTATTAATTAACATACACTTTAACTTCATTTCCACAAATATACATTTTTTTGTGAAATAATGTATCATGTATTTATTAAATTACACAATATTACTTAAATAGAAACATGCTTTATTTATGCATAAAAAATCATAGGATATGTTTTAATGCGCATGCTTCTTTATTCTTATATACCATGATAAATATAAATTTATTGATTTTCCACTTTTTATTTTAATGTTATTTTCGTTATAAAAATTTTAATATTTGTATGTTTGCAACAGAAATATTCTTTCTATATATACACATTGTTATTCCATATGTGTATATATTATTAATTAGACCGTAATTCAAAGTATATATATATACATTAGGCGTAATTTAAAAATATATTAGAAGTGTGTTATTGAAAGGGTATATAAAATTATTCTTGAAATATGTTTTATTCACTTTTTCATTTACTAGAAGTGCTTTTGATTTAATTATATGTAAATTGATATCTCTCAAGAATGTGTAGGATGAAAAGTTTGGCGATTATAAATAAAAAAATGGAACAATGATTAATTAAATATGTAAATAATAAAATGTTAAAATGAATATTATATTAATTGTATAACCTATAGTGAAATCCATAAATATTGCATGGAGTTATATTTGTACATTATATAATTTATTTGTATTCATATGTCTTTGAACGAAGTATAATTTTTTTTTTTTACCCATATATATGACATAAAAAATATGTTCTAATTTTCATATTATAATTTATTTTATAATTATGTGTTTTATAGATAAATGTTTTTCATGTTATATTAATATTTGGAATTAAATTTTATATAATGATATTTTGTGATATAATGAAATAATAAGTAATTATGTTAATATTTTATATATTATTACGTATAGATTCATCATGTTATAATGTAATAATATTTTTAACTAAACAATTCGTTATGTAATAAAGTATATTTATTCAAATTAACATATATTATAAATGAAATGTATGAATATATAATAATATATCTCACTTATGAAAAAATATTTTTTCATACTTTTTTACTTCAATGAATCTATATAAGTGATTATAGATCATAGTATTATAAATTTATTAATATTTACTATATTACTCATATAAAATGGGGAAAATATATAATGTAATTCAAAGACGAATTTTAATTGAAATAATTAAAATATAACAATAACTATATATTTGTACTCATGTGCTATCATATACCTAACTAACTTATATTTAATAATATTTCATACATAAATATCGTAAAATTAGGGAAACGAGATATTTTATCTATAAAGACATCATATGAATATTATAAAAATCATTTTAAATAAAAATCAATTTTCGTCATTTTTATTTCGTAATTGAATATACATTTTTATATAAGGTAATATAATTGAATAGTATGATATTTATGTAAATCTCTTCTTTCAATTTGCATTATATTTTTATATTTATGAGATGTTGTTTAATAACAAAAAAACATTATTTTCAATAAAAATACAGAATATTAAAAGGATAGATTTATAAGATATATGCGTTTTACATTTAGTCATTCTGTATGAAATAAATAATATATGTATCATTCTGACTTCATTTATTGAAGCATTACTATATTGATTTTACAGTTTTATCAATATATTTTTATATTATAAGCTCTATTGCATTTTTATATGGAAATATTAATAGAATAACACTCCAAAAAATTTAATTTCTTCCTTTTTTATGATATGTTAATTAATTATATTATTGTAATTTTATATACAATCATATAATTAAGCAGAATTATATAATACATTATATCTCATATTCTTTGAACTATTTCCACATATTTTATATGATTGCATTGTATCACATTCCTTATCTGTATTTTTAAATAATTTACTTACCATTTTCATACAATCTACAACCATGAACCCTTGAACTAATAAAAAAAAAATATTAAAATGAAAATATAATATTTTAAGTATCTATATATGTTTTGACGTTATTTTAACAATTATATTATAGCTAAACTATACACATTATTTGCATTATACATAAAAAAAAGACATGTAATATTAGTAATATTACAACACTAGGAAATGAAGCAGAAAATACTAATATTTATTTTTGAAAAGAATGTAATATTTCGGGTATATTTATATTACATTCAGCGATTAAATTTTTATTGTTATGTTTATTTATAATATTTTTTATTGCACTGTATGAACCTGGGTTACAGCTGTTGCTCATTCCTTCATGGGGTGATTATGTATGTCTTCAATATTTTTTGCAGAATTTAATTTCTTTAATTATTACACCCACTACTAATCAAATTTTTTATGTTATCAATTTTTACATTAAAGTCATATAGACATTTAAATATCTCTAAGTCATCATAAATATTATTTTTTTGCTCAATATACAAAAAATCCTTTAAAACAGAAGATGAATTAGCTATTTTAATCAAACCCTTATAATAATCTTTGATATCTAGATTATCTCGTCCATCCTTTAGTTTCATTTTATATAGACAATAATACATGTATTTAAAAAATATATTTTGCAATGATGTATATTTTCGTCGATATACATTACATACAAATATTACATAGATTGACAGCATATATTTTAAGCATCAGAAACAGTTACATCTAAATGATTATTTAATATTCTTACAGTCATATTTCCATTGAATTTTATATGTATCAACATTTTTCGTAACAGCTTCACAATTCGGAAACAACGAAAATACCGGTAAATATTAATATAATATACAGATAATAGTATTACAAAGAATATGCACTTGTGAAAAAAATTATATAAATATAATGGATATTTATATAGAAAATTTGTTATAATGTTGCAATTTATATAATAATATTTCTATCTAACAATAAAGTGCGTTATATTAAGTATGATTATATACTGCTTTGGATTAATTGTGTAAAATATTGAAGTTAGCTAACTCATAAATTACAAAATTTAAAAAGGAATTATACATAGAATGAGGGAATATTATTTACTCTTTATAAAAAATATACAATTCATAGAAAGAAGAAATATAAAGGAAAGTATTATTAATATTTAGTATAATCATTGTGTTGTAGTAACTATTTGTAAGGTGCTGTATGTATATTTAATTTTTTAAATAATAAAAAAATATTATAAATATGGTTTTTAGATAAAACTAACCAAATTATCACATATTAAATAAGATGCATTAGGAAATGCAGGATACATCAGGGCTCATAGTTTATGATTTTAGTTCTTGTGTTTCGGTTTTTCTGTTAGTGGATATACTGCATATGTTAATTTTTATGAATTATATATTTAACTAGATATATTATAATTAATATTTCACAATAACTTATTTTCATAATTATATTTTTAAAATAATGATCATATGTTATTTTTTCAATACTATGAATGCATAATTATATTATTTTATTAAAATAGATAAGAATACATAAATTTAATTACTTTTTGTAATTATAATATATAATTTATTATTATATATTTTAGGACTATTTTATTAATTTATGCATAATATATTAATGTTATTATTATGAGTAATTTTTTTATAATATCATTATATTTATTTTTATGTTCTTTGTACTCCAATTTTTTTTGAATATATACTAACAGTACATATTGGTTATAATTGTGTGTATATTATTATTTCTTGTATATTTAATATGAATATATATTTCCTAACTATAATACTGGTTGCACATTTTTGTCTTATTATATATTAATTGCCTTTATAATTTTTTATTATATATACATCAAAAAGAAATAATTAAGTTATATTTACATTAATTTTTATCTCATATTTCCAAACAGAAGAATAAATTTTATTATAGATATAATTTATTTATCACTTTTTTACTATTGTAATATTATAAAAAAGTCATGTATTATGTACAATATTCGAGGGGTTTTATATAAATTATGTGTTTTTATATTGTGTATTATTCTTATATGAAACAAAAATAAATTTAAATAAAAATCATTACTAAAAGTTTTCTATACTTATATATATGGAATGATTATTTCGTAATATTGAAGTATGTAATATTATTTAATGATTTTCTTACATGTATAATTTTGTTAGTGCTTAAAATCAATGCTAATTCCTAATGACTTCATCTTAGTTATTTTTTGGAAAACTTATAAATAAATATTATTTATAAGAAACTATTTTAATCCAATCAAATTACATATTATTTTAAACTATATATATTTTGTAATGAGATTATTATTAAAAATATAAATATCATAATAGTACTAGAATATATTAATATAAAATATTATGCTAAACCTTAATGGTTGTCGAATATTATTATAATATTTAAAATTATTAATATATATCATGAGATTTTTTTGTTACGCTTTTTCAGTTAAAATTATATATTCATTTTTAAATAAAGGAATATAACATATTAACTTTTACATATCAAATAATTACCTTGTATTAAATAAAAATCATACATAGGAATTTTTGACAAAATAAAAGTATAGAGATATATAATTATATATAAGATAAATAAATACTTTATTCAATATTATATTACAATGGAAATTATTTTTATTGTGAAAAAAAACTGTACAAATAGATATCGCACTTTACCATTCTTTGTGTTAAAATAAATTCATAGTAACTAATAAGATTTCTAATGTAAATATTATTAAAATGTAAGTAAATCATCCAGTAAATATATAAAAAACATATTTATGGTAAAAACAGTTAATATTATGAAAGCAAATATGGAACATTTTGTTGCTTAAACTTTTTATTATAAAATTAAATATTAGATAGCTCCTCATTCTTTCATTAATATATATATATATCCTTTAGTTATTTAAATAAAATTTTTGGGAGTGTCTTAATTACACAAAAATTGCATAAAATCATATAGAAAAATATTTTTCAGTTTTTGTTAATATTTACATTTTCCAATTAATGATAAATAGAAAATAAATACATTCATATAGAATATTAAGTCTATTTTTATGATTATTTGTAGCACATTTAGACCTCTTTTTACAATATGTAAAGAAAGAAAAATATAAAATTATATTATAGAATTAAGTTCTATTTTATAATTATGATATTGTGAATGCTTCAAAAAAATTATTTACTCATGAAAGTTCTCATGTTATTGGTACTGCATGAATGATTTTCTAAGAGATTACTTCTTATATATTCATTGATCATATTTGAAGAAAAATACGTATAAAAATATTTTTAGTGTGATAATATAATATACTCACAAATTAATATTTTTTTAGCTGAATAAAACATCAAATAATTTGAGTGCCTATTTAAAATTCAAACCAAATATATGGAACTATAAAATTCATTTTATATAATGTAATGCTTTGATTACCTCATATATATCAAAGTTCTCTTCAATAACGAAGCAGAATTAATCATGTTAGATGTTAATCTAATATATGATAATATAATAAAAAGGCAAACATTTATAACCATTTTTTGTATAGTTATAGAAATTATAATATTTATTATGCTAAATAAAGTTTTGCTAAAAAAAAATGATCTTGAAAAATACAATTATGTTATTATGAGAAATAAAAATAATACAAAGAATTATCTTTGTCCTAACTTTATGGTTTACGTGCATTATATAACTTATAATCATATAAACATGATCATGTTATATAATCATACTATAATTACGTTTTATAAAACACTTCGAAATATGTTATAAATCAATAGAAGTAAAATGCTAATTCATATGTTTGTTTGAATAACTCAAATGATAAAAAATAATGGAAAAATTGAATTTAATATAAAAATGTTAATAAAAGAGATCAAGAATATATAAAATTATATTAAGATATAGTTGGATACACTTCGGTAATTGAGTTACTAGGTATTCAGCATTTATGCCATGATAAAAAAGTACATAAAACTCATCATTGTGTCAAATGTTATTACATAGTGCTTAACGATGTTTAACAAGAGTAGTATATTAAAAAACATATATATAATTCCATAAAGTATATATTAATATAATGCATACTTGTAAAAATATTAGAACATCCTATAATAGAAAAACTGATTTCTATTTTTTTTAAATAATTGTATCACTAAAATAAAGAGTGTACATTTTTTGTATATAAATTACATCCAATAAGGGGTATTAAAAAATATGAGTTGCATAGTTGATTTAGATAATTATAAGGTTTTGTAGTTATTTAGAGATTTTTTGTATTCATAAATTCATAATCATTATAAAATAAAAATTAGAGTATGTATTATTGGCAGATTAATATGTCTATTCTTAGGAAGAATTACATTGCTATTCAGGATTCACATACAATTATATAAGGAAAAGAGCTTTTATACTATATACAAATAATAGCTATAAACCTTATCATATATACTTTCAATTATAATATATCAGGGATAAATACTTAGTATAAAAACATATATGGGAAACTTGAAAAGCTTATATGTTTGAAAGCTTTGAAACAAATGTGTAAATATAATTTCTTATAAAATAATGCTATTATGAAAATAAATTATTCTAGATTAATATACAATTGTATATGAACGAAGGAATTACAGCGTTCACATAAATACATAATATATTTTTTTTTTTTTTTTTAATTATATTAAATGATTTTCTGCATATATATTGTATAAATTACTTTCATGCTGCGTTTTTAATACGTGAGAATATACAAGTGGTTATTTTCTAAACCATTAGTTTGATAAAATAGGTATATAATAATTAATGAATTTTATTTTTTCGTTATTTTACTGTTTAAAAATATGTAGGGGAAAAAAAATAAAATCATGTTTTCATGATTTTTATTAGGTTAGATTATGTTTTTTATTTGTACATGATAAATTTCTAAATGGGGACTAAAATAAAAAATGTCTCATAGTTCAGATATCATAGGTATTTTCAATAAAATAATATATATAATTTTCCAAACATAAATATATTTATGATTAAAAAAAAAAAATACTATTTTGTAGCAAAAATAAGAAAAAAAATATATATAATATCATATAAAATATTTGTTCCTACTTTCTATCGCATATAAAATTGATTCCATTTATTAGTATCATGGGAATACAACTCCTAATAGTTTATTATTTGTATATGCTATTATTATGATTAATCTGTTATAATATTAATGTTGTAAAAAGATTTTGCATATATACATTATATAATATTTCTTAATTTTTTATATTCCCCCAAATATAGTATATCTATGTATATTATTGCATTTTATATAGCATTAAATATGTATTGTTATAAATTGTTTTGTGTAATCGTCTGGTTCTTATTATAATATATCAGCATTATTATATGATATAATAATAAACACGGACTAGGTTCTTAATAGGACATAATTATAATAAAAATAAATTTAATAAAAATGTAGTAAATAAGGAATATATGCTCTCATTCTTATTACATTGAATAATAGACGCATAGTACTCCAAGAGACAAAGGTTTTTTATATATTTGTATTTCATATAAAATATATATAACCTCCAATTCACAGCTATTACAGATTCTATTCAAGTACGTTTGTAATTTTGTTATAAAAAATATTATTATAAATTAGGCCGTTATTTGTATAAATTTATTTTAATATGAAATAGAGAAAATTTAATACAATTATGAAAAATATATTCGGTGCAATTTAATTATTTCTAATATAAGTAAATTATGCCTTCAAGGAATTCAATATACAATATATTCTAAAACAGATATATAAAATAAAATACGCATTATAATGTTTTTACTATGATAAATTAATATGAGAAAATTAGTATTCATTTTTATTCATATTAAGTAATTTATGTTTAAATTATATTAATAATACAAAAATAGTTTAGACTTTTTATATATTAAAGATATAATTATAGTTACTAATGCTAATATATAAAAAAATTATAAATATTAAGAAAGGAATCAAAACTTATTTCACATTCATTAATAACACATAAAGAGAATATATGAATTTATTATATTATAAAATTAATATAAGATGTCCATTTTCTACGCATTTTATTAGAATTTACATTACGGGAAATAATATATGATATATATAGTTAATTGAAAAAAATAGCATATTTTATTTAATTATAATTTAATTTTTTATATTAAAAATATGTATTTACGTACCAATAATATTATCATGAAGCATACTCATATCATAAAACATTTTATGCATAATAAATACGTTAACTAAGAATAATTAAATGAATAAATATGAATATAATATTAAATTACATTACATTAAATACTCATATAAATCTGTATATGATATTATATCATTATTGTATATTGAACAATATTTTTAGGTAGAGTAAATTAAGTAAAATCATAATATAACAGTTATCAAATATTTTATATAAGAATCACTAAAATATTGTAACATTAATGCACATTCCTAAATGTACTTTATTACTATATCTCTTTTAAGAACATATTAAAGAGATGCATATAAATATTTTTTTATGAATCTATTACTTATATGAATATATATCCATTTAATATATAGAAGTGTATAACTGTTTTATTATAATAATATTATATATATAAAAATGTGAAAAATCAAATTTCGTTTCTCCGTATATTTATATGTAGCTCATATTATAGCTATCAATTTTTCTTATTATTATTAATCTAACTAAAAAAAATGTACTTACCATTGTAATCAGAAAATATAGATAGAGATTAATTTTTAAAAAGAAGAATGACATAAAAATATTTTTTATAAAAATTTGGTAAAATTCTTAATATATATTAAAACATACTGTATGAATATAATGAATTTTCTCATACTTTAAAAGTAAAATATTACTATAATATATTTTTATTTATAAACATATAAAACGATAATGCCCGCAGAAATTGATCAACGCAAAAAAGTATTCTTCTAATTTTTTTTTGAATTATAATTTATATTACTTAATTTTAGTACAGAATATATTTTTAAAAAGAAGTAAAAATGTTTTCATAAAAATTTTATTTAAATTTTTATATACATTTTGAAATACATTTATAGTTCAATTTTACGAGTATATTCTCAAAATGTAGAAAAGATTTTATTCAATACGGGAATAATGGGAGAGGTCCAGAACGTCAAAAGTATTCAGCTATTTGTAGTGATTTTAGCAATAAAATAAATGAACGTTTAACGCCTAATTGGAATATATAAGAAATTTGCATACAACTTCTCTTTTATTTAAAATATATATATAGCATAAAAGATGTTGAAAATTTTATCCTAGAAGCAAGCTGTAATTTTTTCTATTATAAACTGAAATATATAGTTCAAAAGTATGGCGTTGATTGTGGAACAGCAAATGATTGTTATGATGTAATGAGATCTGGAAGAAATGCTAAGAATATAAGTATATTTGATGTATGTTTGAACGATATTGTTGAAATCGATAATAATGTATTAAATATAATGGAATATCTAGAGGAAATATATAAATTAAATAATACTTTTAATGATCCTAGACATAGAAACGCATCAAAAATATGGAAATTTGAACAATATATGGAATATTTAGAAAAATATAAAGATACCTATAATGGAAGTCTTAATAAAGAACTAGAAAATGTTTTTAAAATATATAAAAGCTACTTAACTATTTGGCGTAATTGTGGATATGGTAAAACTGTCTTGCGTCACTTTTCACAAAAATGGAAATGTAGAATTACATTCAGAGGGAAAAAGCAATGCAGAATTGCAGACACAACCATTAGCGCAAGGAAAAGTCTAATTACAAAAACAGAAACAATTGAAAGTATAGGAAAAAATACAATTATAGAAACTAGTAGGGGAATGATTATTTTCGGTTTTGCGATTATAGTAATTATGTTTATTTTTTATAAAGTTAATATATTTAATTTATGAATTCTATATTATATTACAATTTAAATTTCTAATAATAGTATATAATTTATAAAAATGTAGATAATATATATATAAATATAACATATATATACTTTATTTTCAGTACACAACTTATGGATCATTTTTACAACCAAGGGTAAGAAATTTAAAAAGAAAGTTTAGTAAAAAAATTAGATACTATCAGAACATAATGGATTCATTTCATGGGACAAATCATAATTTAAATTATAACGATTATCGATTAGCATATACCTAAGAGGACTGATAATCAAAAAAATAAAATTGCAGTAAGTATAGAAAACATGATTTTAATAAATAAAATAAATCAAAAATAATTATATTTTTTATAAGTGTAAATAAAATCAATTTGAAGTAAAAAAAATTTCAATCTAATCATAACAATATAAAAAACAGTTTTTTCTTTTTTGTATGTTTTATATATAATATATGACATTTTTATATATTTCTTCAACATAAATAATAATTCGATCTATTGTATATAAAAAAACAATCCATTATCTATGTATATATATAATAACATTATGTTATTATATATTTAAAAATATATCTCTTCAATTATTAATCATCATTTAGTTTATAAAATATTAATTTTTTCTAAGCTATATTTGTATATTTCACATGATTATAGAGATTAATATAAAAATATATAGGTTTCGTCTTTAGGATTTAAGATATATGATTTAACGTTTAAGTTAAGTTTTATACTATAGTATTCAGATATTTTTTACAGGGTTTTGGTTTAGTTGATTTATATTTTTCTATGATTTTTATTTTATTTTTTAATTATTTGTATGTACAAATTTATTAACAATAAATCTTATGAGAAAAAATATCCAGTTTTATATGAGTGATAATATGAAAATTTTTTATTTGTGTCAAGATATTGTATTTGATGAAATGTAAATTAAATTAACAATTATTTATTAATAGCTTATATGGTATTATTATTTATTTTACGTATCTATTTTATATAATAATAATGTAATATATATAACGTTGAATTCAGCAAAAAATGTTGAACATAAGATATTATAATTCTTTCTTTATATATTATAATTGTGTGAATGGGATTTATATATTTTATACTATATTTTATTAAACATTAATAAAAATAATAATTACAT
>NW_021628976.1:0-14329 GCF_002157705.1 Plasmodium gonderi
CTAATATATATAATAATAAATTATATATTTAAATTACAAGAAGTAATTAAAATTATGTATTTTTATTATTTTTTATAAAATAATATAATTATGCATTCATAGAAATAAAAAAAAATAACATATGATCATTATTTTAAGAATATTCTTATGGAAATATGTTATTGTGCAATATTAATTATAATATATCTACTTAAATATATAATTCACAATAATTTATGCTGTATATCCACTAACAAAAAAATCGAATCACATGAACTAAAATCATGAAGTCTGAACCATGAAGTGTCCTGGATTCCCTAATGCATATTATTTAACATTCGAGCATTTGGCTCTTTTTATCCAAATACCAGGATTATGTTTTTTATTTATTCCTTAATATAATTAAGTAAGCATGTAGCACATCACAAATAATTTCCACCATAATATGATTAGAATAAAAATTTATAATACATTTCTTTCTATTTCTTTTTTCTATGAATTGTATAATTTTAATAAAGAATGAATAATATTTCCTAACATCCTATATATACTTTTAAAATTTTTTACTTTGTGTTAGTAATCATCAATATATTTTTTTAATACAAAAAATCATGTAATCATATTTAAGAAGACGCTCTATATTGTAGGATAGATTTATTATAATATCAATTGCAATATTATAACAATATTGTATATAAATTTCCATTAGATTTATATAATTTTTTTAACATGTACATGGATTTTGTAGTACTATTTTTTTTATATTTTATTAGTATTATCTTGTATATTCGTCATTTCTGAATTTTGAAGTTGTTAAGAAAAACCTTGATACATATAATATTCAATGGAAAGGTGACTGTAAGAATAATAAACAAAACATTCAGACGTAACTGTTTCTGGTGCTGATGATATATGCTGTAAATCTATGCAATATTTGTATGTAATGTATATCGACAAAAATATATATCATTGCAAAATATATTTTTTATATATTATATATTATTGTCTATATATGATTAAACTAAAGGATGGAGAAACTAATTTAGTTATCATAGGTTTTTATAATGGATTGATTAAAATAGCTAACACTTCCTCTGATTTAAAGGATTTTTTTGGATAATTAGCAAAAAAATATTATTTATGATGATTTATATATTTTCACAGAACTATATGATATTAAAGAAAAAATTTATAATATAAAAAATCCTGTTACTAGTGCGTGTTATAACGAAAAGAAATACAATTGTGCAAAAAAAGTTTGAAGACATGCATAATAACCTTAAGAAGAAATGAGAAAAAAGCTATAACCCAGGTTCATATAGTGCAATAAAAAATATCAGAAATAAACTTAAAAATTTAATCACTAAATGTAACATAAGTATACCCGAAATATTACATTCTTTTCAAAAACAAACATTACTAGTTTCTACTTCATTTTCTTTTTTTATAATATTACTAGTATTGTGTATCTTTCTTTTTATGTATAAGGTAAATAATGTGTATAATTTAACTATAAAACATTTGTTAAAATAGGGTAAAAATATATATACATACTTAAAAAATTATATTTTCAGTTTAATATTTTTTTTTTATTACTTCACTCCTTATAGCACATAACTGCAGATTTCGATGAAAATGGTAAGTAAATTATTTAAAAATACAGATGAAGATATATAATACATTGCAATCATATGAAACATATTGAAATAATTCATGGAATAGGAGATATAATGTTTTATATAATTCTTCTTAGTTATACAATTGTATATATATTTACAAGAATATATTTCATTAACATATCATAAAAAAGAAAGAAATTAAATTTTTTGCAGATTGATTCTATTAATATTTTAATATAAATATGAAAAAGAGCTCATAAGAATATATTGATTATATGATAAATTTAATATAATAGTGCTTCAATATAATGAATTCAGAATGTTACACATGTTATTTATTTCATGAATGATGACTAAATATAAAACTCATATATCTTATAAACTAATCTTTTTAATATTCTGTATTTTGATTGAAAATAATATTTTTTCTTATTAAACAAGAACTCAAAAATATTTAAATTTAATGCAAATTGAAATAAGAGATCTACATATATATCATTCTATTAAAATGCATTACATTATATAAAAATGTATATTCAATTATGTAATAAAAATGATGAAAATTGATTTTTATTTAAAATGGTTTTAATAATATTCATATTATTTTTTTTTAAAGAATAAATCACGTTCCTCCAATTTTATGATATTTATGTGTGATATTTTATTAAATTTAAGTTCGTTAGGTATATGGGAACACATGATTACATATATATCAATATTGCTATATTTTTAATTATTTCATTTAATAAGCCGCTTCGTATTGCACTATATATTTTTCCAATTAAATATGAGTAATATAGGAAGTATTAATTAATTTATAATACTAAGAACTATAATCTATTATGTTCATTCATTGTAGTAATAAAGAATGAAAAAATATTTCTTTTTAAGTGAGAATTATTATTTTATATTCATATATATCATATATAATATATAAGAATTTGATTAACTATAATATATTACATAAAGTATTGCTTAGTTAGGTATATTATTACATTATACCATGATGAATATATGTGTAGTAATATATAAAATATTACCATAATTACTTTTTATTTCATTATAATACAAAATAACATTATATAAAGCTTAATTACTAACATTAAAATACCAAGAACAATATTTATCTATCAAACATATAATTATAATGAATTGTAAAATGAAAATAAGAACATATTATTGATTTATATATGTGGGTAAATAAAAAAAATTTATTTTTCGTTAATAGACATATGAATAAAAATAAATTATAAATATGCAAATATAACTCCATGTACTATTTATGGATTTCAATTTAGATTATACAATTAATATTACATTCATTTTAACATTTTGTTATTTACACTTTTCATTAATCATTGTTCCTGTTTTTTATTTATAATCGCCAATGTTTTCATCCTACATATTCTATATATATATAGTTTTAATTATAATTAAATCAAAAGTACATTTAATAAATGATAATATGAAACACATTTAAGAATAACTATATATACGCATTCAATCATACAGTTCCAATATATCTTTAAATTTCGCATAATATATATATATAAATAATGTGAATTCTTATCTATATAATTATACGAACACATAGGCAATAACAATGTTTATATGTAGAAATGATATTTCTGTTGCAACCATAAAAATATTAAAAATTTATAACGAAAATAACATTAAAAAAAGGTATGTTTGGAAAATCAAGAAATTTATTTTTATCATATTTATTATAATATATAGGAATAAAGAAGCATGCTCACTAAAAAATATCCTATGAGCTTTTATGAATAAATAAAACAAATTTCTATTTAAGTTCTATTGTGTAATTAATGAAATATGTGATACATTATTACACACAAAAGTATATATTTGTGGAAATGAAGTTAATGCGCATGTTAATCATTATGTAATATATATTTGCTATAATGTGTGTAAAAGTTTGAGCCTCTAAAAATTAGCGATGCATTATCTTGTTATTTCCGAGGTTTCATCATCTTATGTATATTGTATAAATCAATAATAATATATATTCTAATAAATATGATTTTTATTATTTATTTATATCTTTTAATCATATATTAAATTCATGGACATTATTTTTCTTTAACGAGCACTAGCATTAATATCCATGAGGTTAATATGTTATAGTTAATTCAAAGAAATATATATCACATATGCATAGTTAATTAAATTAAAAAAGTGCCAAAACATATAATGAAAATATAATTCATTAAATTATACTATATTTATAAGGATAATATATCTTCGACTTAGTACTTATCTTTTCTTATATTGCATGTTCAATAGTTAAGGACAAAATTAATATTAAGTAACTTTAAATGAATTATAATAGAATGATTATGCATTATTTTTTTGATATTAAAATTTCATGTAAAATATTATAATTATTTGATGATTTGAGATTGACATATATTTAATATTATGTACATATATATATATGTAATATTTTATCTTATATACAATGAACCTGCTTAGTAGTATTCATTAAATTCTATTATAATTGAAATAAGAACTAAAATAAGTAAATATACTATCTAAATTTAATAGATAAATAATTTTTAATTAATTTAAGATAAATAGAACATAGTAATTTATTATATTTTAACATAATAGCATTAGTGCTGTTGTTTTATTGTACACTATATATTTATATGTACTATAGTATAAAAAAATATAGCTCATTAGACATATAACAATTGGCAAATAATAACATGTAGAGGACAATGACATTATTTATATTATATTTACATCTGAATGCAAAAATATAATTTTGTTGCATTTAACAGAAATGTAATATTCCAATTGAATAAATATACGCAATATATATGTATTCTTTATAATTATTTATTGGTTACAATAATATTAATATCTATAAAGAAGTAAGTATATAAAGAACATTATGATATTAGTCCATTGTTTTACCTTATGTATCAAAACATGATATATTCAACGCTAATAAAGATAAATTATTTTAGGTATCACTATAGTTCCATTATAATAAAATATCTACAAAGTAGAGAACCATAATACATGAATTCTGAAAAATAATTGTGAAAATACATAAACTCTGAAAAAAAATAATACTTGTAAGTAGTAAATATGATGCAATAATTTCATACATATATATGTGTAAAAAATAATATAAAAGATATATAAATTAGTTTTTATAATTTATTAGATCTAAAGTTAATATAGTATATATAATAAAATTAAAATATTTTTATGTATTTTTTACACAGCTAATTTAGGAATTATTAATATTTAATGAAATTCATGAAAAATCAGAAATCACTTATAGAGCACAATATATATTTAAGCATCATATAAATTTATATAAATCAAATTGATAATCTTCATTCTTTTTACATATAATAATAAGAATAATATGTCAAAAATTTATGTGTGAATGTATAAACCCTTTTCACAAACACAAAAAAAAAAAATTTAATTCAGCGTTCTTAGATATAAATTCAAATATAATATAGTAACTCAATGAAATATTATTTCGATAAACTTACGTATTATTATTTTTTATTATTTTTCATTGTCTATGAATTTTTTTTTATTACACAATATATTTGATGGAAAATTTCTGAAAATATTTTGATTACATTATTCTATATGCGCTTAAAGAAAAAATTTTAATGAAAAACATATTTAATCGTCAATATAATGGGAACTATATAAGACATTATAATTACTATTACAAAATATATTGTTATATATTTCTGAGTTTTCCGTTTTACGCCATTCTTCCGTGAAACCAGGGCACCTATTTATTATCTTTTTTATTTTACGATACAAGCATGAATTATATGGAAGGAACTAATTTGTAATAAAAAAAAATTACATATTAAATAAGTATTAATATTATAATTTGTTTTTTCTATGTTTTTAAACACATCTTTTTATTATATAAGTATATATATGAACATCACATTTAACCTTATAAATTATAAATAATAAAGCGGGTATTATTAATATTAGTATAGTTGATATTATAGCAGTTTTTCTTTTACTAATTCTGGTGGATGTTATATTTTTCCTTTCAATTTTTTTACTATGTAACTCTTTGTGTTTAACATTAAAACAATCATGATTTAATTTTTGTAGATTGATGAATTCATTTTTAATATTGTTTAATGCCTCACAATAAGAACATTCCCTACTAGAGTTACAGGTTTTATTATAGCTTTCATATTTATTTGAACATTCATTAATACAATCGCACTTATTTTTGCAAGTTGAACATGAATTTTCTATGCATTGAATCTTTTTATAAATGTCATATAAGTTGTTGAGTTTTGTGAATTCTTCTTCTAAAATTACTTTATACTTGTAATATCTGCATATGTTATTAGAATTTTTATGTAGTGCATTAAACAATGCCTTATAAATATTGCTTGTATATTGACTTATACCATTAGCATTAAATTCATTATGCAGCCAATAATATAAGAAAAAACAATTTGCTTCTTCCCAATATCCATATTCAATATTATAATTCGGTTTTATTCTTGATGCAAATGACAAGGCTTTCATGCATCTATCTTCTGAGAATTTAAGATATATATTATTATATCCCCCAATACCTCCATTAGGAAAGCAATACTTATATTCTAAACCCCGAATTAGGTCGTTATTTTTTAAATTTTCATTATGCTTTGGAAATTCTTTTACTAATTCGTACTGAAGAAAAAATAATGAACGCATAAAAAATATAAGAATTCCCTAAACAAATAATTATATTACATATGAAATAAATAACATATTTATATTATAACTCTATAAATTCTACATTATTAACAACAATTTACATTAAATTTATCCATCGAATATATTATTATATATTTTGACGATTATCTAATGACAATATCTTTGTTTTTTAATATATATAAACATATATATATATTTAAAACACAAATAAAATATAAGAAAGAGTTAGATTAATATTTTTTATATTATAAAATTGATGAAAATTGATATAAATATCATAATTTATCAATGATTACACTACTGTTTATGAAGTATGAAATACAAGCGGCATGTAATATTCAGTATTAATTATTTTATAACAGAATCGAATTGTATAAATACTTTATATAGAAAAAAAACGTTACAATGTTTTAAATGCATAACATTAACATTTTCATGATAAATAAAAATAAAATAATTTTACTAATTATCTGAATAATATATATACATATAATACTAATATACATTATTATTTAGAATATATACAATTAAATATTTTCTATTCACTTATAAAAATCTGCAGGGATTAATAATTATATCCAGGGTAACATGTTTACGTTTTAATTATTTGCTTTATTGCTATTTAATTATTGAATTAAATAATTTATATTATATTTAATGATATAACCCCTATTTAGATGAATTCCTTATATTTATAATTAGGAATTTTTATTCTTACCATAATAAATTATAATATTTAGAAAAATTTTAAAATTTGATGTAAATACTTCATATGAGCATTTTTACTCATTTATTTCTTTTTGAATTATTTATACACTTAGACATATTTGTTGTATAATAAAAAAAGCATTGCTTTCTATTAATTGCAGAAGATCATTTTACTCTTATATATATATACACAATAGAAATGTGGGTTACATATAAAATGTACAATATTTATGTAATTCCCACAATTTTAATATTTTTTCATTTTAATATATCAAGCTATATAATCGCATAATATAATAATAAAAGAGTGTTGGATAATTAATAAATATAAAACATACTGTATTTATATGTTTTTTTAAATATAATAGTACAATATTTGAAAATTAAAGAATATAATTCTTTTTAATATTTTCACTAATTCAATATTAAAATAGGGAAACTGTAAATTATTATATACTTCCGCATACAATTTAAACATTAATAGAAATAACATTTTTTTTTTTAATTCAAAATATGCTTATCATATCGTTTTAAACAATATTATATATTGTGATTTCATTTAAAATTACAAAATATGTAAAAAATTATTCCAATTTATCGCTTAAATAAATATTTATTTTTATGGTTTTGGAGAGACATAAAAACATAGAAGCAATATTAGGAAAGGTGCAACACATGTTGAATAATTTTTTTTATGCTGTTAATTACATGGTCTAATATTTGATAATAGATATAAATAGAAATTAAATAATTATATTTCAAATATTTATATTTTTTTACTTTCATATTTATGTTATGCTATTGTTATTTCTCATAAATATATGATATCTTTAATGTTTCATTTAATACCCTGTATTAGAATATTTACATGCCTGTTTCTTCCAATATATACTATATGTGACATTTAATTTATATGGTAATTATGTATATATAAAGTATATTTTTAAGAATATTTATATTATATCCACAGATATATTATATTTAAAAATTGATAAATACATATATATATGATTTATTATCGTTAATATTATATTAGGCTCTATATATTCAAGAACATGTATCTGATATACATTTGAAAAATTAATAAATTTCTACAATTTCGTATTAAAAGAATACACATTTACTAATGAATAAATAAATGTTATACATTAATTAATATAAGCACTATAATCTAGTAATATATTATTTTATTATGATATTGTAATTCGTGTAAAAAATATATTTGAAAAAAGCTTAATTTAAAAGGTTCTCTCCTTATGTATTTTTTTTTTCAATTATTATTTAATGAATAATTCAAGACAATATTACTGATTTTAATTTCGTCCTATTTACATTAAGTATTTATAAATAAAAATAATAACATGAGTATAAGGTTAATAATCATGAAAGAATATAAAATATATGTTTTAGGTTTAGGGTACAGGGTTTAGGTTTCAGGGGGCTAGGGTTCGGTTTTTGTTGCTCAGCTTTTTTGGTTCATGGCTAAGAGATTTTAATTTTCAGTTGTTATTTTGATGTTTTCCTTTTTATGTGTTAGTTTTATATTTTATATTCATATTTTTGGTTATGTTTTAAGTTTTATGATTTAGAATTCTGGATTTTCGTTTATATATATGGTTTAGCTTATGATTTAATTATTGTATACACGTTATTGTGTTTCAGGCTTTAGGATTTAACGTTTAGTGTTCATGTTATTATATTAATGATTTAATATTTTATATTTTGTAGTTCTTTTACGTTTTAATTTTTTTTTGTACTTTTTTTTTTTCCTTTTATATTAATATGTTATGTATTATATTTATAATTTTTTTTCTGTGTTTCTTTAATTAATATAATCTATATCATATATATAATTATATTTTATTCTTTTTGTATACATATTAAATATATATACTTATCTATGTAACTGATTTTATATATACTATCTATATATATATAATATATCGTGATATTTTGTTGAATATAATTATTATGTTATATTTAATAAATATAACTTTTTTAAATATATTTTATTTCTTTATTAATTATATTTTCTTATATTTATAATTATATATTATTAATATATATACTTTATTTATTCAGTTATATTTGTAAAAATATTATATGTATTTTATTTATATATTCTTAATTGTTACGTAAATGTCCTTTTATTGTAGGTTATTATTTTTATGCACTTTTTATATATTTCAATTTTGGTACGTCAAAAAAATACAGGATCTAATAATCAGTTTTTATATAATTCAATTTGGTTATGTTGTATGCTGAACTATTTTAAAATTAAATATTTTTTAAATAATTTATTTTATAATTTTCTTTTTTTGCATTATGTTTTATTAAGTTAAAATTTTACAATCATAATATCTTTAATTATATATTTATAGTTTTTGCATTAAATTGTGTAGATTATATATGTATAATTCTATAATTATAAAATAATTTTTATATTAAAATAATTATTTAAATTTATATTTGTATTAAAATACATAATGTAGTGTATTGTTTATATTAGATATGAAATCGCCATTTAATCTGAATTATATTAGTATATATATACTTTATCACATCATACATTAAAATTCAATAATATATATAAAATTCATTTCAAATATATGAAAATAATATTTTCGAAGCCACATTATATATTAATATGGTTAAAATCTTGTTCTATTTTATTCAATAATATTAATTACTATACTTTGATTTGTATTATATATAATGTTTATAACTCCTATCCTGTGTGTATTAAAATCTTTTATTATGTAAACAAGCAATATTTATGTTAATCACAAAATAAGCATATGAATTACGATGATTAGATGTTACATTTTTTAATATATTCATAATTAGTAGTAATGTTATGATATTGATTTATACCTTCTTATATGTTGTGATATATTATAGAATAAAAGTGTAATAATAAAAACATTATTTCAATGTTACTTATATATTTTTAAATTAATTTTATACATGTGTTAATAAATGCGGAATCATAATTAGTAATAACGAGGATAGAAACGTAAGCATCTTTTATTACTTTAATTGCAAATAATATTTTTATATTATCCAAGTGAAATTTTTGTTGCATATATTAATGAAAGTCCTAAATTTTTGCATCATTATAATCGTAATCATAGGTATTTACTGGGATTATATTTTTCTTTCATTTAAAAATTAGTTCTTATTCATAATCATTTATACAATTATAATTATATGATTTAAAATATAGTACATTAAACAAATGCTATACTATTCCATATCTTATTTGTTGTATGTATAATTAAGCTGTTATTTCACGTAGAATTTTCAAATAAAATTTATATTTCTAATAAATAAACCGTAAATTATTATCTACATATATTGAAGTATACAATATTCATATAATATGAATGATATAATTCTATAATTTTTACCCCTCGATTCAAAATAATGAATATAGTAATATAACGTATTATGTAAAAATATGTATTGTGTAATAAAAATATGATTCATTAGATTTATATATACATAATACAATTATATTGGAAAAAATTTTAATGCATTACATTTATACATATTTTTAAGCTTGATGCATCCTTAGAACTATATAGTCAAGAATTATATAAAATATAAAAATGCTATATATTAATTAAAACAGAAAAAAAGAGAGGATAAATAAAACAATTAAATAGCCTTAAATGAAACATAAACATACAAAGTAATGATTGTATCATGTACATCCATATAGAAATATAACATGTAATATAATTTTATATAGTAATGTCATAAATGGAGAAAAATATAATATGTGTACAATTAAATTATACGCTTGTAATTTTTAAAAAACTATAATTCATGAATTATTATGAATAAGTGCATACAATAAATGGAAATACATTTTTTAAATATATTACGTAGTTAAATAGAACTTTATATATTTAATTAATTCGTATCATTTTCAATGATTGTTTGTAAATCTTTATATTTTTGTATTTTTTTATGTAGAACGTTAACATTTTTTTTATTATAATCACTTTTATAACATGAAAACGCATAATCCGTAAAAAAGGCAACATAAGAATACGATATATTCCATAAAATTATACAATGTATTTTTATTTACTATTTATACAAATAATGTATATATTTATATTATTATATTGCTTTTTTACAAAAATTATTATACAATATGAACAAATCCATTTTAACAATCATTTTATATATTGCAACGATTATTTCATTATTATATGAATATTTTCACAGATATCACATCCGAATATTTTTCATGCAGTCATTCTTACAATGTTTTAATAAAGGAATTTCTTTTTCATGTAATTTAAATACAAAAATAGGAAGAATTTTGTAACATATTATAACTTCTATTTCTAGATATATAGTTATACATTTTTGATTCTTCCATTATTTTTTTTTCTCCATCTACATTATACTCTCCACATATTTCCCTTAATATTGCACGTCTAATATGTGAACAAAATGTCATGATCGTATTAATAATTTTAAAAAAAATTATTAATTATTAGATGATCTTTTTAAATAGTTTAGAATCTTTAACTTATTGTATATATATATATTTATAATATCATAAACTACGATATAATGATCCTATAATAAAGTATATTAATAATAATAATCAATTTGTAATGGGAACTACAATATAATAACATAAATGTGGTAACAATTCTGAAGTGTTATTGACAAAAGTAATATCTAACTCTTTTTCATAATATTAGCTTCTTATATTTTTAATACATTAAAAGTATACTTATTGTATGTGGGTCCATATGAAAACATGAGGAGCTTATACATGTAAACATGTTCATATGAACAATTACACTGATGTTATTTGTAGCATTTATAATTTTTTATATTACTATTATTAGTGCTAATATGATATATATCTTTGAGATTTTTTAATTCAACCATTGTAAATTTTACATCATAATAGTATATATTCCCCATTTTTATAAATTAATTATTATGCACATTGATCAATTCATAATAAAATTCATTGATGCACTCACCTTCTATTATCTTATCGTTATAACGTATATATAGCCGGTAGTAGAACTATTAACATTCATCTTTTTTTAGAGTGTTGTTAGAATTTTCATATATGTAATGCAAATTATCAATAGCTTGGGGGAATTTTTTTTTTTAACATTGAAATTAATAGTGTTATAACTTCCATTCACCTGTACCTTCACATTCAGTTTTTCAATAATCATGAACATCACCTTTATTTTCACCCATAATTTTATTATATTAAGAGAATAAATCTATAAACATCTACTAAAAAGAGTAATAATGTGCCAATAATATATATTGCTAAGCGTGTTATTATAGCAAATAAAGAAAACGTAACATACATATACTATAGTTTTGTGATTTCTCTTGTAATAGGACAAACATATAACACTTCTTATTATCTCAAAACTGTGCTTATTAAGAAAAATTAAATAATGCTATAAAATTAATGAAAAGAAAATAATAATTTTGAGAAGAAATATAAGTAATCTTAAGATATTAAATGCTTAAAAATTTTATAATTAGTATATTCACAAAGAAATATCAAAGTTTCGCATAATAATTAATTTTAATACTACTAAAAATGTATAAGTAATAATTATTTTGTATATAATATATTATATAATTCTATAAAATTATAATGCATAAATGGAAAACAAATATATATTACTATGATAATGAAAAAATGATATGTCCTGCTAAATATAATATTAATATCACATTGCTTTACATAAATAAAATGCTTGCTTATATAAGGCTAATTTTTCAAAGTTTAATAGTTTCTTTATTCTTAAATAAAAAAAATAGAAGCTTAATTTAATAATAATAATTTACTTAAATACTGTATTATCAAAATACTATGTATGTTTTAATGACTTAGTGTAATATGTCTTTTAATATGAGAATCACATACAATATAATATTGTGACACACGTTTTTGCATATGTACTAGTGATTTCTTCATTATAAACATAGGTATATAATGTATTGATAATAATATGCTATGAAATATGTTTTCAAAATTATACACATATTATTATATCTACACATGTAAATATTTAATATAAAAATTTGATTTATTTACTTTTGAATATATGAGTATGGAGACACCATATTTATATCATCATGTTTTGCTTTGTGCCTAATAATCTAAACACATAATAAGGAAGAATTAGATCAAGCAAATAATTCAATAATCTAAAAATATATTTAACTTATTATATCCATAGTAAATAATTTCCAGAAGTATTGACTTTTAGCATTTTATGTATATATATTTATTCTTTTTTATAAAAAATATAGCAAGTAATTAAACAATTAAACATATAATACGAAATATTATATTCGAACATGTGCTAGTGCAAAAATTAGAGTATATAAACTGTTGAATTAATAAAATAAGGATAATTATGTGTATATAATAATTTCCATTTATGCTTTTATTATTATGAGCCCTGTTATAATATTTATGTTTTTATTATAATTATGCTCATCATAAGCATATTAAATCTGTCTTATATATATTGAGAAAATTATAAATGCAGTACAGAAAAAATCCTTATAATTTAGAATAAAATTTATTTAATTCATACAAAAATAATGTTGTCTCAGAAAATAATTTTTTCATTTGTGAATTCTTCCTCAATACTAATTTTTTTAGATATATTAAAATTAAAGATTTTTGCATTATATAAATTTATAATTATTTAAATTTACTTACTCTTCCATATACAAAATTACTATATATTATAGAATCTATAATAATTAATGTAAGAAAATAATGTATTAGATAGGTACTTCCATGCTATGTATTTTCCATTTCATTTGATTATTTTTTTATTTTGTGCAACAAAATATAGGTTTTTAATTTTATTTACATACTCAGATAAAGCAAGAATGAAATCATTAATTTGTCTTATATGCTTAATATTAGTGTTGCATTCATATATATACTATTTCTTTACCCTTCACTTATCTAATTGTAACATGTTCCATTATATAAAACCACTAAATTTAGCTGACAATTATTTTATTTTATTTTTTTTTTTCATTTTCTTCGACTTGCATACCCTTGATATTAAAAAAGAACCATAAAATGTACACTAAATTAAAGAAATTGTATGACATATTTATGTGTAGTATATTTTTTCCATATAATTATTTGCTAATTGTAGCATAAATTATCACATAAAATAAATTTAACAAATGAAGTAAATTTTTAAACACATAAACGATAAATCAAATCATCAGCATTAAAAAATATTATA
>NW_021628977.1:0-287 GCF_002157705.1 Plasmodium gonderi
TATTATTATTATTAATACACATATTATATTTTTCTTTAATTCGTAAATAAAACTTTTTTCCAATGGAAGTTAACTAAAATACAAACATAATGTGAAAATTTCATTATGTATTTCATTTACAATAATAACTATAAATGAATAATTACCATAAAAGTGTTCTTACAATAATCATATATTTAGACGATATGTATCGTAGCATTAGAAAAAAGGAGAAGTATTAAAATTAATCCTAATGCTGTTTCAAACGCTGCTATTGTAGTATAACGTGAAAAATATAGTGAAGTAGA
>NW_021628977.1:303-23710 GCF_002157705.1 Plasmodium gonderi
TCCTTTTTTATCTTCTAATATAAATTCCTAATTCTTCAATTTCTTGTTCACCAAGTATTATATCTTTTTTTTCATCATTGCATTTCATTATATTTAGTCTGTTTATATCAACGTGTTCCTTTATGTTTATTATAAATTCCTGACAATAACCTTATTCATCTTCAGAATCTCCACATTTACTTTGTATTATTCGATAAAATACATATGCTTCTTTAAAATATGAACAATATTTTGAAGTATATATTCATCATTAGTAAAAATTAAATTTTCTTCTTCCTATTCATAAAATAATAATAAATCATGTATTTTTTATCTAATTAAATTTTTCCCACTTCGTGTTAAATATATTACAATCGTATTTACTAAAATATTCTTTATGACTTTTATTCCACACGTCCAAGAATTTACTAATTTTATCATTTTTATAATTATTACGAACAAAAATGTCATAAAACCAATATTTTAAATATATGCAACATTTTGATTTATCATAGTACATATCCTTAAAATAATGTTAGATATCAACTTCATAAAAAAGTTTTAGATTACAAATAAATTTCTTATAAAATTCTTGAACAGTTTAATCATTAGGTTCTTTTATATTATCTAATTTACAAATGTCATGATTATTAGAATTAAAAGATAACACATCATTAAATTTATTAGAAAGTTTATATAAATAATTTTCTTTTAAATTGGGAATCTGAAAATATATATGTTAAGTAAATAATATAAAATTATTTAAATTTATTTTATATATTTTCATTTATTATATAAATAATGCGTTATATTAAATATTCAATAGTTTTTTACTTTAATAAGAGCATTGGTATATAACTCATCATATAATAATTCCTAATATATTATCTAGAAATTGAAATATTATTCCAAAAAGAAGATTAATATATTTGGGTAAACTTTAATTATTAATGATAAATATTGAATTCATTTTCTATTACATCTTTTTTTGATATTAATAATTTAAAAATTGTAGTATAATTTATTCAAACCTTAATTCCAATTGTTATAATGTGATGTGCAAATATTATACTTTATGTTTTTTATACGTCCTTGTTATTGTAATAGGCTGTTTATATATGATTATGTATGATATATTAAAACATTTTTTTTGTTTATTCTTTCTTAGTTGTTATTTGCATTATTCTTTCATAAGAAAAATATTCTTTGTTTTTATTATTATTTTAGCAAACTTACTAATAGATAACAAATATAATTTATTTAAAATACTGTGATTATTAACATAGAATTTTATAATAAAATTTATATTTCATTTTTATAGGAAGCGCAATTTATAAATTGTGATGTCATAATACCATTAATAAGTTCATAATTTTTTTTTATATTAGAACTACAACTAATAAATTTTCAATGTATACTCATTATACCTATAAGAGCATATTAAAATTCTGAAGTGAATTTTTAAACGCTATTTACTATAATTAATATAATAACATATATTTTATTGTATAAAAAATTTTCAGAGAATTTTTAGATTTAAGGTTATCGGATAAGTTCATTTAGTTTTTGCTATTATCCACATTCTCATATTGTCCATAAAATTGGAAAAGGAAACTTAAGTGGAATCGCGTAAAGTACTATTAAAATTATATTTTGCACATTTATATATATGTCCTCCTGTAACTGTGTTTCTTCTTGTGTATAACATGTAATTCTCTTTGACTATTATAAATATTTTACCTATACAAGCATAATAATAAAAAAACCTCAAATAACTATTCCTAATGAAACTATAGCATTACTTTTAGTTATACTAGAATCAAAATCATCATAAAAAAGAGATATAATTATTGATACACTCGAGTTTCTTATGTGTTATGTTTTTGTGATTCACTTATTTTAGCTATTACATTTTACTTATTTTCAAAATATATGTTATCTTCATTCAAATATGAATTTATTTTTGTGTTGTATGAAAGTGAATCATATTTTCTACTTGCATCACATGAAAAACATTCTCTTATATCTTTATACTATATATCATTATTTTTATAAATGCACATTCTATATTATGTATGTCCTCACATTTGTGCACGAAATTTTATCAGATTTAATATTATCATAAAATCCATAAAATTATTTAATTATTTAAATACTTCATATTTTTTTTCATTTTCAATATAGCTAATAAATTTCTAATTATATTTCTTCTGAGAACAATGTATTCAAAATTTCATACTAAAGAAAAAAGTATAAAATAACATATACAAAACGATAGATGAAGATGTTATTGAATGTATTAAAAACATAACTAGAAGGAAAAAATATATTTAATTAACTTAATACAAATAAAAAATTTATCAAAACTCATAGAACAATTTTGAATTCACACTTCTATTGGAGCATCAATATGCATTTGTTCTTTGGAATTAATTACATTATTTCCTATGTCTAAATTTCCATTTTTTAATTCTAACATTTCGAATTTCATAAATGATTTCAATTGCACGTTGCTGCATATTTATTCACTAGATTTATATATTTTATATAAATCTCTAAATTCAATTAATGCTTTGAAAAATTTACTACCCCTCATTACATCATTATGACATTTATCTCTACCCTTTTCATATTTTATGTGGCAATGTTAACTATACTCTAAGCATTCTTGTCAATTTTTGTATTTGCCATATACCCCCCAAATTCATAGTATTTATTATATAATCCATACAATAAGCACATTTGTCATAAAATTCAATATTAATATGATAAATTATATTATTATGTATGAAATCACCAATATCTATATATTCGTTATATATATTCATAATATAGAAAAAGTGTTGTTGTCTAATTTCTTCATAAAGGTCATATAACATAATATAAAATATAATAAATAGTTCAAAAATATATAATATATATTATCAGCACCATTAAAACATTTAACTAATTTTCCTTCTACATCACAAGAGTTATACATGTATTATTCTATAAAATATTCACAAAATTGACTCATCTCATAGATCCAGTAATTTTACATTATTCCAGAATATTTACAGAACGAAAATTATCAACTATAATCTTCTTATGAGAATAATGCGTAAATATTCCCTATGTTTTGTATCCACGAATATTTAAAAATGTTATAGTAAAGTTAAATTCCAAAATTAAAATACATAAACAAAAAATATATTATTTTAAAATAATAATTTCATTTTACCCTATAAATAATTTTATATAATAAAAAAGTAAATTTTTTAATATAAAATAATCATGCATAATTATATCGAGTTCCTGATCATTAGTCATTCTATTTTGTCATATTATATGCAAGTAAATAAATTTAATAGTTATAACACATAAATAATTCACTTTAATAAAAATAGAAAAAAATATAACGTGCATACGATAAAGAATACCTTATAATTGATATTACCCTATATATAAATATTAAAAATAATATATATTTTTTAATTAAAATAATAATTATTACAGTACAAACAATACCATGAAATTGTATAAATTTAAATAAAAGCTATAAAAAAATACGTCACCATATAAGAGTAAATAGGGCATTCATATAGTAAAATAATATTTTAAATGTTTTGTTAGATGTGATTACCAGAATTAAAGAAATAACACAGGGTCTTATTATATAGTATATTTAATTTTCATTTAATTGGTTATTTCCCATGTTAACGTGTTTAAATATTATAATATATAAATGTTTACATCAATAAGTAGAGTAAATTTTTTGATAATAAATAATTTAATTTTGGATGGATAATAAAAGTAGTAACTAAATAAGTTAGACAAATATTAAATTTTATGAATCATATTATGTTTTGTCTTTTATGATTTATCTATTCATTTATTTATAAACTTATACACTTATAAAAATAAATTATAGTAGGTGATATGAATTTGTCCATATCCAAAATACATATCTTAATAAGGACATAAAATTATAAAACTGATCTATAACATAATATAATTAAAATAAATAATTTAACACATACACATTAATATTCACCTTTTATATATATTAATCATAAACTTTTCATATGATAAAATATATAGAAAATATCATTTTCATAAATATGTATTTCATAAATGAAATTTACGCAAAACTATATATATTTTACAGATATTTATATTCTTAATTACTATTATTTATTTTCTAAAATCTTATAAATTTTAAATAGAATATTCTTATAATACAAAATAATCTGTGAATTATATAATATATTATCATTTCACCACTTTTATTTTAGATTTTTTAACAATAAATTATATATTATATTTTTTTATTTTATTTATTAGTGCTTTTAAGTAATTTAATTCGGGGGTGTATTATATCAATTATAATTACATTTGTTAAACATTACCAAGTACATATTTAAAGAGCATAAATGAAAATATATATTATTATGACATTTAATTATCATCTATAAAAAAAATATTATGTGTAAAAAAATATATTTATGGATAGTTTAAAATACATATTACTATACTACATTTAATCAAAGTCTAAAATGAATGATCCTCTTTTGTTTTAATTTGCATTCCCATTGTATGAAAAAGTATACGAGTTTCGTATTAAATAAAAATGATTCTATATAAAAATTACTGCATTTTTACGAAAACAATAGGATTTGTAAAAATAACATTTTCATTATACAATTTGAACAATAACATATAAATTCATTATAATATATCATAAAATGCTGATTCTCATTTTATCCATATCATAGTATATATATCCATTGAAGTTTTTGTAAAAGAGAAAATTGTGTGTTATTTATTTTTTGTATTAGGCTTTATTTGATATTGTAAAATGTTTTTAAACTTTCAACATATATTATTCTACATTATTTTCTTCACTTCCAATAATAATACAATATACATTATTATTTTTAAATTTTCTTGATAATTATGGATATATTAAATAGTATAGTGTAATATGCTTATGAAACAATCAAATCTATATATAAAAACATATGATTACACTAATCATATATTTTCGGCACATATATTTTTCATACATAATAATAAATATAAAATAGCGAAATTTCAAAATGTTATTCATCTAGGCAGATGACATGTATAGTTTTATTTACAGAAACAAGTAACTGCAAATAAAAGTTTTAAAGATAAGAACAGAAACTTATAAATATATCAATCAATTATTTTTACAATATTATAAGAAGAAGATAAATAATTCTGATAAGAATGGATGTTTTATAGTTAAATTTTTACTTCTTACCTCCTTAATAAATTATATATATAAACAGATGTTCACTAAATTAAAAATACAGATTATAAAAGTGTTAAAAATTTATGCTATTGTTATTGTCAGCATAATATGAGACTACAACATTATGTTACTCTCTTATATTAGTGGAGGAATATATTTACTACTTTTGAAATGTTATTTATGTAATCATGCCATTATCTTCTTGAATTTCTTTACAATTTTTTTGCTTTTTCTTCATTCTTCATATATATAATGGCATAATTGTGTAAGTTAATAATGTGAAAAAATTATTTTTCGCTTAAAAGAATATGAATTTTATACTAACATTATATTAATAAGCATATCAATCATAATATGCCAATTAATATGTTGTTTGCTTAAAATATAAATTTATAAACTGTATACAAAAAAAAAAAAAAAAACAACAATAAATGATCTGACTATCTTTGTAAATTTATGAAACTAAAATACATATCATAGTAGTGTATTGTCTTTTGTTTAATATGAATTAAAACTTAAATGTTGTATTCAGTATTAGTGGATTACTTATGTTTTATCTTTAAGATTTTAATGAATTAATTCCTAATTTTTTAATCTTATATCTAATTTATTTTAATAATTATAATAATATAAAATATATATATACAAGCGCTTATCCTATATTGGTCGTTTTCAATAATAATTATTTATATTTTTTTTTTGTTCTGAGTATATCACCGGATTATATGGCATATTTTTCAAAATATATATTCCTAGCGTTTTAATATTTCAGTATATATTAATATTTCTTCAACACACTAATATTATTATATTGAATAAAATTCTTATTTGTCTATATATTAATGTTATTCGCAAGGAGAATAAAGTTCTAATCAAAAAGTTATATTTTTATTTTTTTCATAATGTACCATAATGAACATATTTATGTTTAAGTTAAATATTATTTTATGCCTATCCATTTATACATATATATGGTATGAATATAATACATTTTAAACTGATGCGCAATATTTCTATTTATTAAAATGACAACCCTAAAAAATTTCATGACATAAATATCTTAAATATAGAACATGATATATCTGAAGAATGATATATAATTAGGATAATGTAATAAATAGCTAAAAATATATATATATTCTTAATTTAATTTTATTTTTCATGATCATAGACATAGATAAAATAATAATAATCGTAGTTTTTGTGAAGCAAAAAGTATTTGAAAAAATATTCAGTGAACTATATTTAATTTATAATGAGGTATAGCAATAAAAACGCAATAATGTTCAATTATTTTCAATATTATATATATGTAGTTAATCAGATTATTTATTAAAATATTCTGAATTATCTCGTGTGAGGTGGGTTCTATTATGTTTTAATCAAAAATTAATTAAATATAGGTTGTATTATAAATAGCTACATGATATAAAGCATTATTTAAAAAAAAATTTGTATTTATCTATATAATAGGTGAACAACTTATATATGTTATTTCCATTGAAATACCATTTTAAAAAAATTATTTTCAAATATATATAATATAAATGTTAATAAAAGAACTTAAATGATGATATCACATCCTTTATGAGCTCCAAAATATTAAAAATATACTAAGGCATACGGAACCTCGATTAAAGTTATGTCATGAGTGTACATAAAATTAATAAAATATAAATTTTTTCCAATATTTATTTAATTTATATTCTTATAAACTTTATAAAGGCAATCGAATATTTTACTGCACGTAAAATATGCATTTTCATAAATACAAATATATTTGATGGATTATATTACATATGGAACATACATGTTCCTAATACATTTACTCCTATATTCTTATGAATTATTTAAGTGTGGTTATTTTTCCAATGTATAGCACTGATTTTATTTAGTATATACATCTGAATTTTAACATATTAACAATACTTTTATAAATAAGTTATATTTTTACTTATATTATTTTTACATATAATTACCTTACCATTGTTCATTAAGGAATATATGGTATAATTATATTTCTACAACTTGAACAGTAAAATAATGGTAATATAATATAAATTAATATAACATCATATACACAGATACAGATATCACTGTAAAAAAAATTCCTTTTTTCACATTAAAATTTTTAAATATAAAAAAAAAAGTTATGAAGGTATAATAATTATAAGAAATAAAAGCAATCACACAATGTATGAATTAAAAAAATTATGAGAAATTTATAATAGATTAAATATTTATAATTCCACTTACACAATTTTTTCGAGTACTTTAATTTATTGAAGAACTATATAATTACTATGAGGCATTCTACCATGTTGTCAAATTTTACTCCTTATTTATTGAATATTATGAGATTATATTCAATCCTTATTCATGTTTTTCTCATGATAACATCACTCTATATATCTATTATTAATAAATAATTAGGCATATATAAAGTAGGTTAATAAAAAATTCATTTTACTATATACTCCCATAAAAAACATAATGAAAAGAAAAAAACATGAACTAAATAAAAAATGACAGAATTTTGATAATACTGTTTTATATGGACACGTTAAATAGAACAATGTACAAAAAAATAAAACACAATAAAATTAATACATTCATGAGTAATCTACGAAAAAATATATAAATAAATGCTATATATTTTAAACTTTGATTCCTTAATATATATACTATAATATTTTATTGTACCCTTTAATTATTGATAAAAGTTTATATAAAATACTTGAAATGAAAAATTCATCAAATATGATATATGATAGATAATGCTATATTTTATATTAAAATAATCTATGACAACATATGTGACTAAATCCTTTCACTAAATTCATTCAGTTAAACATAAATTTTATGCATATTATTTTTTATAAAAAATAAATATAAATAAAATAGACATATTATATTAATATATATCATAGAATCAGACATTCTTAATAATATACGTATTGTACTAGAACTTAAAGAGCATTTTAATTCTTATATAATATATAAAAATTTAGATGCACGGAATAATAATCAATCAAATTTTCTATTTTTAAATTAATAAGATTCTAAAAGGACAAAACTCTCGTATAATATAAAAAAAGAATAATTATGAAAAAATGCATGTATATAAAGAACAATGTATCAGCACAATGCAATATATTCTAAATAATAAGCCTTAAAAATAAAATAGAAATATATATCCTAAATATATATATGAAAAAAAAATTCAAATAAATTTCATCATAAAATCATAATAAATAATATAACTCATATTATTATATTAAATATAATTAACATACATTTATCACGATAATCAACACGATATAATATATAATAAATTTTTGTTATGTTAAAATTAACGTAAATTTTCTATTTATATTATCTTTTTATAGTATTCTTTTATAAGTATATTTCTATATATGATACTATGTTTTTATTGTATACATATATTTGCTCTTTAGTACTTTTATGTTACATATATTTTAGTATTGTTTTTATGCATCAAATAATATTTAACATAATTTCTTTTAAACGTGTTATATAATTAAATAATTTTACATGTATTATAAAATTTTCATGTATATATATTATTATCTGTTATAAATCATAAAATTTATATCAGATAAAATTAATTTTAATCCTGAATAGATTTAAAATTTCATAAGGTATGAAACAATATGAATCACATAATTATGAAAAAAAAAATTTCTATAATTTTTCATAAGAACTGAGAGCAATATGAAAGAAGTTTTAAATGAATGTTGATTACAATATAATATTTATATTTTAAATATTTTATGTATTTTATATTAAATAGAAAACTTTTTAAAAAAATTGTCATTATTAATATGATTATATTTATGAAATTACAAAGACAGTCTTCTGACATGTATAACTAAAATGATTATTTCTTAATTTATTATGAATATAATAATAAAATGAATTATTGCATTTAAAAAAATTACTTAAGTAAGAATAGGGTAAATTAGACAATTATTCTAATATACCTTTCTATATTTTTATTTCATCTATATATAAGTATTATCATCTTTTGAAAACTTAATATATGTTAATACGTTTTAATAATAATGTAATTTAAAGGTAATAAATTTCGTAATATAAAAATATGGAGATATAAACGTTTTCAAATCAACATTTTTTTTTATTCGTTCAATAATATACGTATTATAAATATATTTATCACTGTAGTATATGATTATAACACGTACATTAAATAATATTTTATTATATAATGCTCTCCAAGAAAAAAAAAAAAACAATAATACTTTTTTAAAATTTTCACGCAAAGTATATATTCTTTTTTACATTTTTTTTTCGCTATATATTATTATATTTGTATATTTTTTTATAGGATCTTTACAGAATTAGTTTGTGTGTTATATTTTGTAAATAAAATAGCACTATACATAACATTTTTCTATGTACATATATTTTTATACTTAATTCTATTCCTTTATTTATTAAAAATAATGAATAAGAATTCATTATTTATATTTTCTTCAAAATCATAGTATATTATTATAATGTTGTTTTATTAACTTTTATTTAAATTTTATAAAATAATTGGAATAGAATTACTTCATCTGACAAAAAAAATATCAACATATAATATATTATATTTATAATAATAGTGTAAAGTAGGAATAATTCTAAAATGTATTATGAAGCAAAAATATTATTTTATTTTTTTTTTAATGCATTAAAATAATATACGTACGTTAATTAGGGCAATAGTTTATCTTATTACAATTAGAATTATATGATATCATAATTATTATATGTATAAAATTACATTCATTGTTTCATAATTTATTTTTATGAAAATTATTTTTTCAAAATATACGTAAATATTGAATTCATATTTTTTATAAGTTTTTACTTTTTATATGAGATGTTTATATTTTGCACATGTTCTCCATGAGAATTTAATGTTTATTTCAAGCCAGAACATGGAATATTTCATATGATATGAATGCTCATCATAATACACTCCTATTGTACAACAATAATTTTAGCAAATTTATGATATCCTTTTTAGATATGAAATATTTATACGACGCATTACTTCTCTTGCGTCATAAATTTATCATTACCTCTTCTGCACAAATACAGACTCAATTAAATAATACGCAAAATAAAAATAAAGGGAAATATATTAAATCCTTTATAAAAAATTATTTATTCTTGCTTAATTAAAATATTAATAAGATATATATTCACAATATTCTTAATTTTATAATTTATAATGTAATGGGTTAATATGTTATAAATAATTTCTTTTCTGAAAAGGGTAATTGTAAAATTGCTCAAAATGCGATAGAAGTATACTTTCTATATACATTGAATAATGAAATATTTTATATTCCATATATGTGTGGAAAACTCATTGTTCCATTATCCTAAAAAGAATTTATAATATGAATGTGCTTATAATGCATAAGTTAAATATAAATAAATACATATATTTTCATGTGACAGTATTTTTATAATGCATTTAAATAAATATAATGATTATAAAAAATTAGAAAATTATTACAATATATTACATTTAGATTAATTCATTGTAAATTATTGTAATATATATGTTTAATATTTTATCATATTTTATATAAGAATAAGAAATTACTATATTTTAAGTACAAAATATTATTTAATTTTATATATTATAAATTTCACATTGATATATATATACTACTATAAAATATAAAATAAAGCATGAATGAAAAATATTTATGCACATATACATTATAATAATATATTTAAGTTATTTAAATATTTTTTAATTACAAGATTGTAAAAAAACTATAATTTTTTATTTAAATGATGCTTTTTTATATCAAATATTAATGAAATATATTGTTTTGTTTTTTTTTAAATAATATATTTATAAGTTTTTTTTATTATTAAAATACTTATATAAAAACAGTGTTTCTCTATTTATTACTAATATAATTTATGTTGTGTAATGGCAAATTAACAAGTTGTTGTGCCACATTTTTACATGTATTGTATAAGCACAAGAAAGGAATAAAAATAATTGTTCATGTATAATACTTCTATATGTATAATTTTATATCTTTTTTTTTTATATTATTCACCTTCGAAAGATAATAAATTAATTGACATGGAGAATAGCATTGTAAGTTGGAATTATTATAATATAAATCTCAACTTAATTGAGTTTTTTTGTATGCGTTTATTCAATAATATAATAAAAAATATTTCTTTATAGCACAATTTTTTTTAATTTATTTTTTTATTTCTTATTTTTAGTATGATGCACTAGATTCATTTTTTTTGAAATATAAGGATATTATGGAAAATATTAATGAAGCTGAAAATATTTTGAAATCATCATGTTATAATATGCAAAATGATTATAAACATATTACTTCATACGATGTTAAAAACATTATATGTCCTAAAGCAATGCATTATTTATTTTCATTACATGGTGATTCTAGTATTACATCAAAAAAATCTGGATTAATATATTTTTATTATTGGCTATGTAGATATTACCTTAAAGATGGTCAGAGAAGTTATGCTATGAAAGATCTTTATGATAAACTGTTCGATTTATATATAGCAAGTGATTCTGCCGATGTTTTAAAAAAACATTTAAAGATTCATTTTTACAATGAAGTCCATGAAGAATGGAATAATCTTACAGATATAATTGATTTAAGTAATGTTCTTAATGATATTAAAAATTCAATATATAAATACTGTGGTGAACAAAATAATTGCGATTGCATTAAGGAATGATATAATGCACAAATACGAGAATATAACACATGTGAATCTTTTGATAATAGCAATTCTTGTAATTCATTAGAAAATATAAAAAAATTATATGATAATATATATAAAATAACTGATTATTGTGTTAATAATGAATGTAAGAAGTTAAGTTATAACCAAAAAGAGAGCATAATATTACCTTCTCCAAGAAATAATCTTGCAGCTACTATTATTATTCCAACTATTGCAATACTAATAATGCCACTTTTATTAGTTGTTCTATATAAGGTTAACTATTACATATATAATGAAATAATTTTTCTAAACAACCATAAAAAAAAATTTTATCTATAAAAATTATATTTTTATTATAACACTCCTTTATTTATGAATTAGCTCACTCCATATGATTCATGGTTGCGCCTCTGTATAAAAAAATTAAAGAACCACTGGTATAATGTCGATAAAAAGTGGAATGTAAGGAAACCTTTTGAAATATCCAATAGTATTTCAGATAATCACATATATGATATATTATATAATTGTAGCAAATTTTATGCCTAAATATATAAATAGTACAAATTATGTTGTTTTTTTTTTTGAGCTTAACTAATAACATACTTATATTATATGGAAATATTCTCCATTAATTAGGTTGCATAAAAATAAAACAATTCATGCGCTATAAAATATAAATGCTATATAGTAATTTTACATTTATATTTCCAAAATAAATTTCTTATTTATAGTAGTATTGAAAAAAATAAATATATATCAAATTTCTAGTTACCTTTTATTATATATTATATTTTTTTTGAATAAAATTATTTAAATAAAAAATTTAAAGTTTTACAGAAAAAAGAAAATGTTATTTTGACTAATATAATGAAACCATTACAATCATTAATTGAAATAATATTTGCATATATTTTATGCAAACTTATATTATATGGATCATATTATTTCACGAAGTAACATAGTTCATAATGCATTCCCAATAGTTATACACACTTATTAATAATAAACATTAAATTATAATGTTTTTTTTAAAAGTTTTATAATTTATTAATAATAATTATACCATGAAAGGCAACATTTGTAATCTTAAAACACAAAAATATTATTACATATAATTTCATCTTGTATATGGAATAATCAAAATTTAAACTTATCATTTTTGTTTAAATTATTATATTTCATTTATACACTTGTACATTAATATTATATATTATTTCTTATTTACATTATTGTCAAATATTATAATTAAAAATTTAATACTGTATTAATTTCTCTTTGAACATTTAGAAAAAAAAAAATACATATATATAAATAATTAACTGCATATAATTTTTTTTAAGTTGTAAAAAAATGAGATATTAATACACATAACAAATAAATAAAGACATATAATGATGTATTGATCAATAAATATCTTATTTTCCTAGAGTTTTATAGTCCTTTATAGAAAACTCAATGAAATAAAAATATATATATTTATATTTTTTATTTATTAATTATGTTCACTATTAAAAATAACGAGAAAAAACAAATAATGTATGTTGTGCGAATAGCCCGAAAAAATGAAAATACAATAAAAATATGAATAAAATAATTTATCAAATGATGGTTATAGAATTAAATAAAATCGCAAATTGAATAGAATAAATATATGTAATCAATGAATTAGATATATACAAATATATGTTAGAATAGTAATAACTCATTTAATAAAATATAAAAACTAAATCTATATTCTACACTATAAACACATTGCAAATTATAATACTATAAAGAAAAATTAAACTATAAAAAAATGTTATGTCATTTATTATGCTCATTTTATTGAATAATATTTATTAGAGTACAACAATATATTGCTGTAGGCAGAAAATTAATTACTTATATAAAAAAATATATAAGTAATAAAATATGACATATGAAAAAAAAAAATAAATAATATAGAAGTAAAATAGACATTCCTTTTTCTCAAAATCTCAAAATATACACATCCTATATATATAAGAAAAAAATGAAGAATAATATAAGCAGAAATGGTATCTGTTTAAAATTCAAAGTTGAAAACAAAATTATAATTAAAAAAAATTATGCAAAAAACCTTATCTAAGCAATGAGGAATCTAGAATTAAATGAGTAATCATTAATACCTTAATTCTAAAGATTTTAATTCATTTATTTATATCGTTTTATCTATAATTTAATTATTTTTAATTTAAACTTTTATGGTTTTTCTTTATAAGTGATATGAAAACTTATTATAAATTATAATTAATGTTACGAAATATAACATATAGCTTAAAATGATTTAAATATGTATATATTGGAGTAATATTAGAATATATTATTAAAAAATAAAGGATTAAATTACTTTGTAGCAAATTGTAATTCTTACAACACTATGAAAAATAATTTTATACATTTATATAATATATTGTGGAACTAGAAAATATTGCGAGGTGCGTTAAAAAATAACACATACTTTGTAAAATCATTATAATTTTTTTATTATATAGTCCATTATTACACTCAATCGTTATGATTCTTATTCACCTAGAGTTACAATTTCTTCTTGTAATGTTTTAATTTTATATATACTTTTTCCATACTGTAATTTATTTTCTCTTTTTATGTATTAATACTTGTTTTTATTTATATTGTATATATAATATAAAATTGGCATATAATACAAATAATATAATAATATATTCATGGAACAACTTTTGTTTCTCTTTTTATACAAAACTAATATGAAAGTAAACATGAGATAGCACAGAAACTCTACTGCAAACATTAATGGGAAAATATTCTTAAAAAAAAAATAATAATAATGAGCATTGCAGAATCATCTGTATATAAATTATATATGAAATATTCCTTACAGAAGAAATAGAAAAATATGTGTTTTCTATGTAATACAATTTTTCAGAAATAATCATATTGAATAAAATAATTTTCAATTTGATATAAAAGGTTTTGCAGTTTTATTAAGAACATTACACAATGAACGAAATGAATAATGGAAAAAAAACATGTTTATTCACAAAATAGAGAAATATATTAAATATACGACCTTTAACTCTATTATGAATTATTTATAGATATTTCAATTTATTAATAATTCAAGAGGAATTATAAAAAATCTCTTATTTCTCTAGTCATTTCTGTGATAATTCCATTAATAGGTATATATACTTACAGAAATTATTAGGACAAAATATATTTGAAGAATCCTAAAAACAGTTAATCCCTTTATATATATACATATAAAAATCTTTTTAAATAGTTCTCATAACCTTATACCTGTATTCATTGTAACATAGATATAAAAATATTATGATGAAAAATTAGTTTGTATATAAATATATATATAGTTTTGTATACAACAAAAAATAACAAAATCCAATATACTTATATATATAACTGAAATTAATTACATAATATAGTGGTTTTAATTTTCAGCATGAAAAATTATTCAATAAAATAGATTAATTATATTGTTTGGAGAACTAAAAATTATATTAATATTATTATAATGCATGAAGACATATTAAAACAAATATTAATCCAATTAAGTTAATGTAAATATATATAAATATATAAGCCTATATCCTAATTATTAGTAACTCTATTGACATAATTTCTTATAAATGTATTTAAATTTGAATAATAGAAAATTTACTCTTTTTAATTATATTAAGATTCAGTATTTTTTAACATTCCTTTAATTCTTCATACATATATGATGTAAAAATAGATAAAAATATATCTCTCTAATATTTTTTTCATAAAAAAGTAGAATTTTGCATATTATGGAAAGCAATAAATGTGTTTTTTCTTTTGAGTTCCTTTTATTTATCTTATGAATAACTATAATAAAAATATCATTAACATATATTCTATATTTATATAGCTAGGGCGCATAATACATATAATGATATATTTTAAAAAATTCCAATTATAAGGATAATAATAGTGATATATCACATTTGGTGTGTGATAAGTCTAGAATCACTATAGTATATGATATTATGGATATAAGTACATTTATAGATATAGCCCTATTATGGAACATATTCTTACTAATATTGAATATTTGATAAGTTATGTAAACATAATATAGATATTGAATTAAAAAAATAAAAGTAAATATTTGAAAATAATATAATATATAATTTTAAAATATACGACATATTATTTTTATTTAAACATTGTATAAATTTCGATACAGTACTTATATATATCGTATATTATACGAACATTCATGAACATAATTATAAGGCTATTTTTTTTTTACTTTTTAACTTTTTTTGATATTTTATAAAATTATGTTCTAAACATATTTCTGTTCATTTTATATATATAATGATACACCTCTTAGGAATATTTTAACCTGAAATTATTGTCCCCTTAGTTGTACATATATTTTTTCATTTTAATAATTTATATGCTTTGACTCTTATAGACTAGACAAAAAAATAAAAAGAAAAAATACAAAATATATAAATAACGTATACTCTATTGATTAATGAATGTTTTAGATTCATTAAATATTTACCAAAAAAATAAAATTATATAAAATGTTTTTCATCGTATATAATATTAAACTAAGTACCCCAACATATAAATGAAGAATATTCGAAATAAAATTATTAGTAGTTGTAAATACCAGTTTGTATGCTTAATTGTGTTAAATATATACTAAGAGAATAATTTATTCTCTATAATTCCTTTTTTTTCATTGTTATATAAATTATACGAATGTTACTATAATATCGATTAAGTAATAAAATTATATGATAATACACTTTCATTTTTAAACATTTTCTTATAACGTTTGTTCCTTTAAATACAATTATATATGTGATTTTTCTAAATAAATTATATATTTTTATCTTATAATATTTTAATTATAATGTATGATAAGTAAATATATAGAAAAATTTTAACATTATTTTCATGCAATAAGAAAAATAAATCCTGTTATTTCTAAAAAAATATAATATAACACATTCATTATAGAAATAATTATTAGGTACACAAAAATATTAGTGATTTTATTCTTGTTGCTTTAAGTGAAGAAAAAAAAATTAAATGATAACGTGTTGGAAAACATGAAAATGTTATTTTCTCACAAAAAATATTACAACATCTGTGATATAGAATATTTTCATGTATAAATCATTATACATTATTATTTTTTATATTATTTTTATAATATAATTATGATAACTATATATTATATATAACAAAAATATATAAAACTGTTTTAAAATCTAGTAATGAAGGAATTATACATTAAAAAAAAAATAATTTTTACATAAATTAGATAAAATTTATAACTAATTATTATAATATTAATTGTTAATTTAACAAATTTATATATATATAAGGAAAATAGAATACTTCGTGATGAACTGACTACGAATATCAAATAAATATTAAACAGTATTATATATAAGATTACATTAATAAATACTTTTTATTATAATAATTATGTTTTAATTGTGATAATGTATATATACTTCAGGAGTTAGAATGGAGGATAGCTTATGAATAATGACAAATAATTTAAAAAATGAATTTAATAAATTCTATAAATTGTGGTACTTCTTACAAGCTATTATTATACGATAAAATTATTAATATATTTGACCTACATAATGATAAGAATTTGAAACATTATAAATCCTCTCAAGTTTCATATTTGGATAATAATATTGATATGCTTAGCTAAGTGCAATAATAAGCAAATAACATCATTACGCATTATTTCATAAATATCTTATTCCATACAATAAATATAATACTATGGTATTTATATTTATTAAAAATAAAAAATACATATATATTTATAATTATAATATAAAAGTAAATTGATCTAATATACACTATTATACAAAACTATACCAAAATATTATCTATAATATATTAAGAACATAAATACTATGTACTTCAAAAAATGAAAAAAAGAACATAAATATTCGTTTTGCAATAATATAAAAATCATAAAACATACATACCTAAAACATGATATCTGAAAAAAATAAATTAATCATATATGACTTAACATTATATAATTTTATGGAAATACTAAAACTAGACTCAAGAATATATCTCTTATTCTGTAACATATGGAAACTTTATTGGAATGCATATATTATATTAATATTAAAATTGTAAAAAAAAATTTTAAATAAAGAAAAATATATATATTAATTAATAAAACATATTTTATAATTATACTTCATTAATTTAGGCATAGGTTAAATTTTTAAATTTATAAAGTGCATATATTAATATATATACGTACAATTCTTCTTATATTTACAAAAATTTATTTAAATTTTCCTGTAGTGTAATATATATATTAATAAATTTAATTTATTAATCATATATTCTTATGTATTATTTATAGCATATTCCTGATACTAAATAAAACTTATTTAATTTTATTCACATAAAAATTTATTCAATTCAATCATTTTTTGTATTGTTATAAATACGTAAAATATGAGTTCCTCTATTCCATTGACTATTGATGTATATTATTATTTGTCTTCAAAAATTTAAATTTATTTTTCTCAGATTGAATATATATGAGTTTGTAAAAAGCAATAAATGACTTCATAAAAATATAATTTAAAATTATTTTATGCATTATGATATTTTTTTTTAGTTTGATTTTAGTGGTATATTTCCTACGTCTATTGAAAATTTTAATATTATTGAAGAACAAATTGGGATAAATTATGCAACAGATACTTTTTATAAGGCATGCATTAAGATTAATAGTGAATTTAATATATGGGGAGATAGTTTTCATAGTATTTGTGTTTTTCTTAGTAACTACTTAGATCGTATAAAGGAAAAAACATCTAGTGATATAAAACCGTATTGTAGGTATTTCAACTACGTATTAAAAAATGAATCAAAAAAATTTTCAAATTGTATAGGAGAAAAACAGTGCTATCAAAAAATGATTGATGTATACGAAAGAAATAAAAGAACACATATGGATAAATGTAAAGATGACGTAATTGATCTTACAGATGATATATTTACAATATTGAATTATCTGAATTCATTGTATAATAATCTTAAAACATTAAAAAATAAAAGTGGTGCATGCCATTCCCATAGTTCCTGCTTTAACAATTATAAGGATTTTTTACATAAATGTAACAGTGTACAAAATATCAGTCTACAAGAAGTGAAGAAAATTGTTGAAGAAGCATATAAGAACTATATTCCTATCGATTACGATACTTCGGATGCATTACAAGACATACGTTCTTCTCCAGGTGTCTCAGATCATGCACCTTCCTTATATAGTATAAATTCTCGAAAGGTAATTTTAGTTTTATTTATAATTACTCTTTCAATAACTGTAATTCCATTCTTTTTGTATAAGGTTAATAATAAAATAAATTTGTGAAATATGTAATACAATAAATTTTATATTTCACATTATAAAAATTAAAATTAGGCCTTAATATATGAATAAAAATACAATATTTCTTTTTTATTGTCAGTTTACACGAAGTCGTTTATATTTACAACAAAGAATAAGGATGTTAAAGGAAATTTGGAACAAAAAAAGCAAAGAAGATTTTACATCAGAGAGCTCATTCTTTTGTAAATATCAGGAATATATAGATAAAGGTATGGATATATCATATAATATATTAGAATACTCCTAAAAAATGTACAAAAAAAAAATAATAAATAAACACTGTTTGTTCTAATTTGTACCATAAAAGCATTTATTCTCAGTATAAACATATAATCAAAAATTAAATATAAAACAAGAAATATATAAATTAATGAGAAAAAGGTAAAAAGAAAAAAAGAATTAGCAGTTTTATTAAATAAACATATTAATATATAAACAATTTATATAGATTCTTATAAAATGTACAATAATTATGCGTTCTAATAAGAACTACAAAAAACTAATAAATCATACACAAGAAAATAAATATATAACATATTATAATATAAATAAATGATTTTAAATCAATATTTACAAACAGAATTCATTATCAACATTTGTTACACGTATTTTTCAAAGGTAATAATTATATAATATATAAAACATAAAGAGAAATATGTTATATGAGTAATAAATAAAGGAAATATACGGTGCTATAATGCTTAAAAAAGTACAATTATGAGAAAAGAATCATGTATAAATAAATTTTAATTTTAAAGGTATCAATTTTCAATTATGAACACAAGAATGTTTTTGAAGATTCATAGATTCTATTAATTTAACTATAGTATATTTCAAATATTCATATTTAAATAGTACAAAATAGCATAATACTAAATCATTCCTGTTATTATTTTAGCAATCCTTAATAATTTAAACTCTACATATTAATAATATGCAATGAATAACATATATAATAATTCAGGGAATTACAGATATCACAAATTTGTCATATAATTACCGTATATATATTATAATTATATTATTATATTAAGAATTAAAATTTTTGTTATCGGAGTTATTTGTTTAAAATATGTTATTATTATTCTAAGTATGTTTCATGTGATTATAATATTTATAAATTAATGTATATTTATATATTTATTTATTTATAAAAAATATAAATTATTAATTCCAATGTCTCAAATGTTTCCTATTGTGTACATTATACTTTAAATGCATATCATATAGCACCAATATGTTAGAGCTAAGGATATGTTAAAAAACTAAAAGCATGGCATACAAAATCAAGACCTAATAAATTTATTTTAGTCATTCATAATATATGAAAAAATAGAACACAGGGTATATGTCATATTAAAACAAAATCTTGAAAATACTATGTATAACACTACACATGAATGAGTTAGATATATAGACATTAAGAATTATGCTATATATATAAATAAATTAATCTATGCTGCAATCATATAAAAAACCACAAATTCATAGATGATATTATTAACATAGAATCAGCAAATATAAGTGTTATTTTTAATAAAAATAACAGCATTAAATAGCAAAAACTTATAATAACCTTATATGCACTTTAAATTCTCATATTTAATACTTTTTTTTGTGTGAATACATGTAAAAATGTATATTTTTTATTCTTTATCATACAAATTTCTTGAAATACTTAATAATTTCAATCATTTATAAAAATTATACATCATCTTTCTTCGTGTACATCATTCATATAAGATACAAGTATGTTGTACCATATTTAATATGAGAGTTTGTTAAGAAATTTATTTTTTTATTAAATTTCATTTCAAGTTTCTATTTAATATTTAAAATATTTTTGTTTAATATCACTATGTAAGCAAATATTATTTAAAAAATAAATAAACTTTTTATATATTATCAAACATGTTTTTTTAACAAATAGACTATAATGTTTAGAAATATTTTCTTTTTTTTTTTTTTTTGTTGTAGTTGACAGGATTATTATTGCGTATATATAATACGCAAGATTTATTCCAATAATATTTTGGGATTATTATTTAAAATTTATCTGTAGGTTCTACACTTTTAAATGATAATATAACGAATTTAACAATCTCTCTCTCCCATTGTATATATATATTTCTCGTTTATTTTTGTAAATAAAATTATCTATAAAAATAAACATAATAAATCACATCTTTTTTATTTATTATGAATTTAATTAATACATTTCATTTTTAAAAATATCTAATTATTATACTCTTACAAGCTTGTTACATCTAATACATTTCATTATCATATATAAAAGGTTAAGGAAACTATATAGAAAGGGTTCGTGTAATTAAAATATGTTTTCTATATTGAATTAAACCCCAATTTTGTTAGAGTTATATTATTGAATTAAATATTTATAATATAATGAATATGTTGGTATATATATAATTCTTTTTATTATCTAGTAAAAATTCATTATATTTGTTGATCTCGCATTTGCATATTAAACGTATTAATATGTATCATTAATTTATTATAACTGTTATAGTTTTTAACATATATTCATTCATACGAAATTTATATAATAATAAAACAGGTATGCATCCATCTGAGTTCTGAGTATGAAAAATCTCAAAATTATCTAAGCATTTATGAATATACATTGGTCTATAAATTAATAATCCTATAAATTAAAAGATTTTTCTCCAAAAAATATATAATGCATATAAAGAAACATATGTTTTATAATAAATCCAATACATAATAACTCATACTATTAAATATAAATATCAATAACAAAATGAAATAAAGTTCATGATAAAAGAGACAGAAATATTTGAATAATATAAAATATTACAATTCCGTTTCATGCTGCTTTTTTTAAACATCAATGTACTTACATGATGCATATTATGTAATATATTAACGTCTATATCCAATTATTAATAATTCATTGCTATATTTATTTATATACATAACACATCAAAAAATACAATATTTTAAATTATTAAAATCAATAGGACCTTATGCAGATTTTACTCTTAGTAATACGTATTTATGAAATTGTTTATTATTGCGTATTAAACACATATAATAAATTATGGAATATTTATTATACACTTAATGAAAAATTAATGTGTATAACTATATAACTTATAGAAACTAATATATATTATTATTCATTATGGTTATGAAAAATGAAATTATTTATATTCTTATTTTTTTTCAACTTACATGATATTTAAATATATATTTTGAAAAAAAATTCTTTATATTATATTAACATAAAAAAATTATATTTTGACAAGGCATTTTAAAATCTAATTATTAAGTTCAATGCTTATAAATTATCTATTAATAGCATAGTATTTTCATATTATTCTATAACAAATTAACATTTTTCTTGATTGTGTAACTGATAAATGCTTTAATAATAGCATCATCTCTTGTAATAATAATAAATTAACTATAATACGTCTAATTTGCTATAATAGCATCAATATTATTATATTCAAGAAAAAGGATTAGAATACTATACTTTAATTAATTCAAAAGGGTGTTAAGCATAAGCTAATTATGTTTTAAAATATAGAAAAAAATTATTAAATGCATAATATCAATATTACAGATTTTTATCAAATAACTTATATATTTCGTCTTAATATACTTGACTAAAAAAGATACGTTTTAAAAAAATAAAATTGTAATAAGCATAAAATATATTTTTTTAGCTTATTGGGTTTTATAGCGTAAAATATTTATTTTTTATAAATAACTATAATGAAATTCAATTTTCAAATTACTAATAGCAATATAAATACGATAAGTAATATTAATGCAAATTATTTTTACAATCGTGCTTAATTTATTCATCCTTGTCTTTTTTTCAAGCAATAAATTTATTTTTTATAATAATTTTTCTATATAATGGATAAAAATGAAGAATTTTTTTTATG